>NW_005871697.1:91979-94960 GCF_000147115.1 Myotis lucifugus | reverse complement strand
AAGGGAAGTGAGGGGCGGAAAGAGATTAAACAAAGATCTATAAGTATATATGCATTACCTATGGACACAGACAATAAGGTGGTGAAGGCCTGGGGCAGGGCTGGAACTGGGTGGATGGGGGCAATGGGGGAGGGGGGAAGAGGAACATCTGTAATACTCTCAACAATCAACATTTTTTTAAAAAACCCAAAGGATCAAATCAAACACTGTTGAGAGATTGCTATAATTCAAAGATCAGAGGCTATATGTACCTTGATGGCCAGGGATCATGTGTGTTATATTTAACAGTGTATTCCCAGCACCTAACACAGAGTTTGGCACACAGTAAACAATAAACATGCATTACCTAAATGAAGGCAATGATAGGGAAAATATTCTTATCACTATTTTTTGCTGAGCATGTGTATAGGGGGGGATAAAACTTACTATAGAAGTGGAGCAGAAATGGGAGAGAAGGAAAGAATGATTGGTGTCCCTCCATTCCTAGAAGAGAAAAAGAGGTTCTGAAGTAACACAAACAAATAAACAAAAAAAGGATAATCAAATTGACGAATTCCAAAAATCTACCCTTTTTCTTTCCCTGCCCCATTCATCCCACCTCTCAATCCAGGATCCCACCATTGACTTTTTTTTTAAGATTGCCTTTGGACATTCACCTCAATCATTGTCTGCCTTTACATTCAGTGTGAGGTGTGTATATGCCCTCTCTCTGGGCATTCCAAACAGTGCTGTTTTTCATTTACATTGGATGTAAGTAGTTCAAAGTCCTCCCTCCTCCATTTCCTTTTCTCTCCTCTCAGTCTTCTCCCAAGGCTACCGTGGTCTTGGGGAAAGACAGCTGACGGCGGGGGCAGCTCCAGAAGAACATCAGCTCAGTTCTTGTTCTACTTCCAGCTCTGAATTGATTCAAGCTAGAAGTCCTATGGGAGAGGTGTCTGGTAGAAAATCCATCTCTTTCTGAATTGCCCTTCTTCAATTTTATGGAAGTACTCACCACACACATAGGAATTTCATAAAAATGTTTTCCTCTGCCGCAGAGGTCAGGGTTTGGCAGGCCTTTGGGGAGCAGATAACACACTCAAATGTCAGCTCAACTGAAGAACCATGTTACCCCACCAGAACGCCATGTTCCTGGTACTCAGCAGACTGGAAACACCCCAAACTACGTGCACTTCAGAGGATGCAGCCCGGTCACAAAATTAAGCCAGTTTAGTCTGGTCAGACACTTTCATTTTCTTCTAGATCAGTGGGTTCTCAACCTTCTGGCCCTTTAAATACAGTTCCTCATGTTGTGACCCAACCATAAAATTATTTTCGTTGCCACTTCATCACTGTCATGTTGCTACTGTGATGAATCGTCATGTAAATATCTGATATGCAGGATGGTCTTAGGCGACCCCTGTGAAAGGGTCGTTCGACCGCCAAAGGGGTCGAGCCCCACAGGTTGAGAACCGCTGTTCTAGAGTAAGGTCTGAATTAATTGATAGCCTCGCCCTCCCGCCACTCACACCTGTTACGGCCAATTCAAACTGGTTTTAACTGGGTTCAGACAAACTTCACCTACTCTTGGCTTTCGCAAATATAACTGACAGGAACAAACAAAAACATTCCTATTAGTTAAGAGCGATGCAAAAATCAGACTTTGGACCTTGCAGCTTGCAGAAGACTAATGAGATCATGTCTCAAAGGTGTTGGAGCTGCATGTGTGAAAGGCTCCGTGGCGATAGGAAATAAGATAAATAATTCAAGAAACCCTCTGTGTCAGGAAATCTGTCTTCTGGAGGATTTAATACGTTTTAAATAAATATTTTACAAACGTGTACCTGCTCATCTTATGTCAATGCCAGCCCCGTTAGGTTGAAAAGTACTATTATTCTCATTATAACAAATAAGGGTCTCGGTTTCTAATGAAAGAGTTTCCAAGGAAATTACAACAGGGACCATGGCTGTTAAGTAAAGCCTTCTTACTAAGCTAAAGCTTCCAACTTCAATTTCAGCTCTTGGTCAGTCCTACCAATTTGAAAGCTCAAGTCCTAGCCCTTTCCAACGTCCCACTCCATTCAAGCCAAGTGCATCGTTGTGGAATTCTCTTACTATCCTCCATTGAGAAAAACCATGAAGCACACCCACTTGGGGGTTCTTGTACCATCAGAGTACAACAACTGATGCTGTTGTTCAACTCTTAAGAATGACCACACAATGGACTTCAACAATTTAAGAGCTCAATTCAATTACCTGCGAGCCTTAATCTGCCCCTTCATTCAAGTCCCTTCGTTTAAAAGTACACAAAACCTTTTTTCTTCCCCTGACATCTTTTATTCCTATTATAAAGAAACTCATTTATTTTTACAAACTCTACAAAATAACAAAGGAGACACAAAACTTAGCAAAGAATTTTCTGATGGGAACTTCAAAAACATTTGCTTTTCTCACATGCTCCTAAATACCAATCAATCTCGCATCTGTGTGTTTAAAACCAGTGCGGTTTCGCACGTCAGAACCTGACTTGAAAACAGCCATTACCTTTTTTAACTCACCCAATCTTAAACTTTTCCTAGGATCACCACGTCCCAAAATTTCTATCAGAAAAAATCGAAGAGTTTCAGAGCGGGGAAGAACTTAAATAGGTGATTTGATTTAGCCCTGGCTTAGAGCCAGGTGAATTTAATTTAGAAGTATTCAAAATGAGGACCTCTGGCCATGCTCAGCCTTTTGGGGTACACACAGAGTGAAAAGGTAACTCCTTCACCTCAACGGAGTTGGCAGTCCACTGAGGTGTTTCTCAAAGGGCATGGGTATCACACGAAGGAGAAGGTCTGACTGTAAAAATGAGCATTTCCAGGCTCCACCTCAGACTTACTGATTCAGGGGCAGGACCCAGAAATCTGCATTTTTAAAAGTACCCCACGTAATTCTTATGAAATGACATTTGAGACCACTAATTCAGTAAGTCTGAGAGGTGTGCACAAAAAGCCTATCAG
>NW_005871697.1:87624-91879 GCF_000147115.1 Myotis lucifugus | reverse complement strand
GTATCAGCCAGAGAAGTGCTGAATATTGCGCAGATTGGTGGCCTGCTAGTGACAGAAAACAAATCTTTGATCAGCATCTGCCCTCATTAATGCCAGATATTTATCACAAAACACAAAGTCATATACTAGTCTTACCCAGACATTCTAAATTATATTCACCACTAAGTTAGATTGTGAACTATCAATTTCATAATAGAAACCCTTCGTGCAGAAAACTAAAATCTCCAGTGATCTACCATTCTCCCTAAAATGTCTAATTCACTTGACATTTAGTTTGATTTCATTTGGCTCATGAACCACACATGTTTGCCTATTTTCTTCCCATGACGGTAGTGTTCATAAGGGGTGGTGATTTGCATAATTTTTTCCTTTGGCAGAAATACAAAACACACACACACACACACACACACACACACACCAATTAACTTTAAAAAAAAAAAGTTGAATTGAGAAGCATGTGAGATTTTGGATTTTAAGAAAGTAAGCTCCGAGCAAAAGTAGTTGACACATACAGATTCTGTTTAAGCCCCTCCCCCCAGGTTGTACACAGAAAAATCACCTGGGGAATGGCTAGTAATGCAGATTGCAGAAGAGTCTGACTTGGTAAGACAGGTGACAACCTTTAACAAACACACTGATCCTCACGTGAATGGTTTTGAGAGAACATTCCAGGGATTTCAAGATTTCTCGAATCCAAGCTCATATCTGAACCTCTCTTTGAGTTTAAATCAATATATTAAACACCAGAGATGGTCAATACACACATATTTAATTAAAGTAATAACAAAAGGGAACAAATAAGGAAAGTCAGCTCATCTCCTGACAGCCCACATTCTGTAAGCCAGAGCTGGAGGATCTTGCTTATGTCATAAATTACTTCCTCCTGAATTAAGAGACACCTGCACTAAAAAAAAGGCAACCTAATGTAGGCTTTTGCCATTGTTCCTTTTAGAGAGCACATAAAATATTCTAATTACCTTTTAAAAATAAAAAATGTGTTGAACAATGTGTGTGGGGGGCAAGGAGGAATGTTGACTGAGGGTGGAGTAAATGAGCCTTATTCTCTGGCCAACAGCAATGATCAGAGAAATACAATTCTGAAGATCATATAAAATAAAACCAAATGGATTTGACCATTCCTGATGTTAGGATTGTCATTTCCCTATCCCTCCAGGAATTAATTGTGGGCAGATATCGGGGTATTATCTAATGACTAATAACTCACAGGAAACGGGGATGTTCTCATCCTCACTTCCTTTGGGGGGACCAGGATACAATCGGGTTCTAGGATTGGGAATTTTCTGTGAGTCTAGGAGGCATGCTCTATGTATTTATGTAACACGCTATTTTTCAAATAGTCCACAAACCTGTAAAAGGAGCCCTGGCTTATGACTTAATAATGACCACGTGATCTCGCTTAAGCTCTTCAACCCTCCCCCCAGAGGCTCAGTTTTTTCAGCTGGAAAATAGGTACTCAGGGTCAATCTGGATTCACGGTCTAACTTCTTCCCACTCAGCCAGGATGCTCCCCACACCACAGGACCGAACTGAGGTGTATTGGAGAGGCTCACATGAGATCATTTTTATAAAAGTGCTCTGCAAGCTGTGAAGCACTGGACGGACCAAGAGGATTGTTATCAGTCTTTTATGCAGCCCAGCGATAAAGATGCAAAGTGACCCAGAAAAAGACAGCAGGGTAGACAAACCTGAAATACAACATCTAGAAGAGCCTAGAACATTCCTCCGTACCCAGTAGGCAGGTGGGTGCTTTTTAAGGACCGAGTGAATAAAGAGAAACACACACACACACACAAAATAGGTTTTTGTCTCTACCAGACCAGGTATGATACCTAAAATCAAGGATAGCTTGATTCAACCGAACAAGCCACAATGCCCCTAGAGCTTAGATCTTAAGAATTACTTGATACGAAAGAGCATTAAAATATAAAATATAACCCACCACCAGCCAAGAAATGGATATAGTCTTACCTTTTCAGGCTTTCAAATGTAGTCTTGTAGGGATAGAAGAGTCTTGGTGAGGTTGCTGAATTTTTTCCCTGTTATCTGATAGATCTGCATAGCCATCCTAGCAAACTTAGGAGGAAATAAATCCTATTGGATGTTGGGTACCTTAGCTTTGTTTCTGATCTGGAAACTGACTTCCAGTGACACCCTAATTTTAAGCAAACCAGATTTTATCCCCTAAGCTCCCCTCTAAACATACACACAAAAGAAAACTGGCCTGCAGGTAGGGGGTGGGGGGTGGGAGGAGAGATGGGGAAGAAGTTATTTACTTTCTAAAACAACTGTTTCTGAGCCCTTTGTCAAATTCCTAGAAAAGTAGAATGTGGCTCAAATTTAGATATTCAAATTGCATTACATACCACTTTTGACATAGCTATTTGCGTAGAATGCGGCAAACCCATACTGGGAAATAACAAATTTAAAAATTCAGGGGGGAAAAAAATGTTTTCTTCTGGGTGGGCCTGAACTCCACCCCACCCCACCCCCCACCCAACCCCCCCATTGCAAATGTATTTTTATGCTGGGTAACGTTTCCAAAACAGGGGTGTGTGTGTGTGTTCTATTGTTGAAAGGAAACAAACAAGTTTGCTTTCAGTCATAGAAATGCCCAACTATTAGAACACACGTTTTCCCCTGGCCGCTTGCCTCTCCTGTCCCCAGGCAACCTTTCCATTTGGCCCCTCGCTCTGGGAGGTCCCCTGGGGCTGTCTGGTGGAACTGATTTTTTGGTGCAGTGAGAACCAGCTTCTTCAAAATCTCAGAGACCACCCAGAACATGGCTGATGTTTGGCAAATGTGTACATGTTTCCTCAGGACACTGAGTAACTGACCCGCCTTTCTGGGTCTTTTATTTGCAAAAAGAAAATAGATGGGAATTTTTTTTTTTTTAAAGACGAGGCAAGGGAGAAAATCTATTCAAAATCCACCTTATGAATTTGTGTTTGGGGAAGGGGCAGGGCAAGAGAAATCAGGGCCAAGACCTCCACCAAGCTAAAGCGTCTGGGACGAGCAAGAGCGCTTCAGCTCTGCGTTAGGGAGGGAGCACCTGCCAGAAGCTCACTCCCTGGCCAACCTGGCGCTTCCCTCCCCAAGCTCCCCAGGGCGGGGCTGCCCCCTGCACGGACACCTCGGGGGTCGGGGGGCCGGGGCTAGAGGACAGGCCTGGCTTGGTCTCCTCCTACTGTGTGCCTCTCTCCGCACCGCCACACTACGTGCTCCAGCAAGGTTTGCGGGGCGCAGGAAGCGAGAATTGCGCCTCTGCCCCCGCGCCTCTAAGGCGGACTATCTGGCACGCAGGCTGCCTCCGACCCACAGTCTCCTCACGTTAGCTGAGGTCACCCGGCCTCGGCTGCCGGGGAGCAACCGCGAAGGCGAGCCGCTGGAGCCAAGATGGAGAGGAAGCCGGAGAGGGAGAGTGGCGGCGCGGGGCGCGGGCCGGGCGGCCCACCTGACGGCCGCGGGGGCGGCCCAGCCCTGCGCTCCCATTGACACCGAGGCCCGCGCCACCCGAGCGCGGGGCGGGGAGGGGACGCGGCGCGCCCAGCCCAGGCCCCGCCACCCCCCCGGGCCCGCACGCGCCCACCCGGGGAGCCGCGAGCCCCGCGGTAAACCGTTGTGGTTCCCCGGAGCGCCTCCTGCGCGGGATGTCGTGCCCCGCGCCCAGCTCCCTCGCGGAGAACACCTAACCCCTTACTATCCCCTATCTGCTATAGAACGGATACTAGCCACAGTAGATAGATAAACTGGATGCAGATCTATAAGTTGACGTCGCTACGCAGAGGGATCAGGTTGAAAAAATCATACGTTCTATCATCGTTGGTTTTTGCAAGATCGATGAGCTACCGATGCTTGAGGAGGGGTAACGTGTACTAGGTTGTCCCCCATATGATCTAGCTAGCAACCCAGCCCGAATAACGGTCGGGTCGAAGCGTGAATTTGATTTGTACGCTGAATGACCGCTAGTTTTAGGAACCGGTAAGGGTGTACAGTTGTGAATTAATTCAATGGAAAAAAATTGCTACGATCCGTGACCAGTCTAAAGCTCTTGGGGCATAAGTGCGTTTCGGCTCAGATAGCGAACTTTGGAAAAGCCTGATGAGGCATGTCCATCAATTGCGATAACCAGTAGACTGAAGCTAGTGGATCGATTCCCGGGCAGTCCCCTTAAAGGCCCCTTACGTTGTGAATTTCAAGTAATGAAAATCCGAAAAGAGTAATCTGAAATGTAAGG
>NW_005871697.1:79474-86259 GCF_000147115.1 Myotis lucifugus | reverse complement strand
GGGGCCTGTGGTAGGGGAGGGGTGGGTGTCCAAGTGGATGTGACTGGCACAGCTGGGATCTAAGGCCGAGGTGGAAAGGGGACGCCGGCTGCCAGGCTGAATGCCCGCCCCTGCTGCCCCCCCACCTTCACCCACTCTCCCCGCGTTTGCTGTCCTGACACTGGCAGCTTTCCTTCACGCTATGGCCTTTATCAGTGTATTTATTTACAGTCTGCATCAGCCTGTTCCGTGTAATCTACCCACAATGCGGACTTCAGGCCCCACTTGCCACCGCCCCCTTCTGCCTCAGCTATCAGTTTCCCCTCCTTAATTAACTGGGGGTGGATTTGAGTGATGGTGGAAAATTAAAACAAAATGGGATATTCCTTCCCTTCCCCACTTTCTCAGCAAGGAGCCTCGCCCCTCCTTCCCACTCTCGGGCTTGCTTCTTGCCCCATCCCTGGCAGTTTGAACCCACAGGCAGGTGGCTTGGGGAGGGGGGTGGCCTGCAGGGAAGGGGTGCGCCCTCCTGGTCTCCTGACCCCGCTGCTGCTTCCGTTGACCTGTCAGTTCCGGATGGAGGGGTTCGTTAAGACCATTTAGCGAGGATTCCACGTCTCTTTGCTGTGACACCTTCGTGCACACCCAGCTCCTAATTAGGGGTTGCTGTGCAGTAAACAAAAATGATTATTTTTCAACCTGACAGAATAGCCGAAGTAATTGCACCCCGTTTGGAAAACAAGGGAAAATAAAAACCCCTTTCGTGGAAAGGTGGGTGGGAGACGAAGCGTGCTTGCGGTTTCAGAAACAAGATGCAAAAATTCTTGCATGTGTAACAGGCATGACAAGCGGGTTCTAGGCGGCGCCATGATGGTAGGGAGTAGCGACTTGGAGACAATTTTCCCCCGTCTGCTTGACATGTTCTTATTTTTGTTCGGGAGGCCCCTGGGACTTTCTGTGCAAAGGCCCCCTCGGCTCGCCGCACCCCTCTGAGTCACGGGTAATTTGGCCTGGGGCTTCTCTGGGGCTTTTGCAACACAAATGGATGGGGAGGCGGGGCCTGGGGAATTGCTCTTTGCAACCAGGTGCATGTTGCATCTACCGGGAGCCCTCGCGGGTCGGTCAGTGCAAGCAGAGCCACCCCTTTCTCGCCAAGGGGGGTATTTTAAAAGTTCAGAAGACTGCAATCGGCAGTGGCGGGCTCAGAGCCCTGTAGAAGCCCGGGCCACCAGCTACCGGAGCGGGGTGATGTTTCAGGCGTTGCGAGTGGTGGACAGCGCCCAGCCGAGGCCGGAAAAGTCGATGGGGCTCAGCTCGGCAGTGCTCGGCAAGGCTCGGCGCCGGCTGGGTGCGGGGCTCGGAGGGACTCGTTGATGTTCGGCACCGAGTCGGGGGCCTGGCGGAGAGAGCCGAGCTGCTTCCTAGGGGGCCGAAGGCATTCGGAAGGCTCCGGGAGGAGCGAGAAGAAAGGGGGTGGTATGCTAGAGTCTGCAAATTAACTTTGCATCTGCCAAATCAACTCCTTACCTGGTTTTCTTAAACGTGCCCCATAAATTAGGTTGGTATAATAAGAAGTTTAAAAATATACACTGAGTCGCCCCAAAGGGCACCTAGCCTTTTTTATTCAAAGATAGCAGAGCTCTCTGAGGAAATAGGTGTGCCATTTTAGAATGAAAATTCCTAATTATGTGCTGGGGCAGGAAATCTTAAATGAAGGCTGTATGTAGACTTCCCTGGGAAAGTCCTACGTGTCTCATATTTGGTTACATTAAGGGAGGAGAGGGGGCGGGGAGAAGACTACCCTAAGCTTTTGATGTTTGAGATGGTTAAATCAAACATCTGAGCATTTATTTTTCCTGCACGCCCCCCCACCCCCTTTTGTCACAGGACAGCTTTTTGGAGAAAATTTCAAGCAAGACTGAGATTTTGTAGGCAAAACTATTACTTTTTTTTTTTTTTAAGAAAATACAACTCTCTTCAGGAAATCGGCTACGTTTGCTCAAAAGGTCAGTCAGAGAGATTTCTGGCCCATGTGAATTTTGCTACAAGGGACCCTGGTGGCCTATCTTGAAGCCTTCATGAATGGCAGCTTTTTCTGTAAGCCCTCCCGCTTGGCTTGAAATAAATTAGATCAGGGCCTGGTGCCAAGCTGGATGCAGGGCTTGTTTTATTAACCACAAAATGTGGGATCGGTGTCACTGTATCCTTAGTGACAAATTCTTTTGAGTCCTCCCATGCAGAGATGATTTTTCCTGATCACCACTTGGCTAAGCATCACTTGAGTCAGGAGAATTGAACTGTGGGTGGGGCTGGGCCTGAAAATCTAGGTGGCGTTTACAGAAAGCAATTTCGGACTTGCCTGTGCAGTACCGTCTGTGACCAACCTATCAGGCCATCCATGTGAGTTCACTGGGTTGCAGTCTTATGGTACCTGGGCGGATGAAATGAGAGAGTTCTCGGTGGGTGACATCCTAGGACAGTGGTGGCGAACCTATGACACGCGTGTCAGAGGTGACAGGCGAACTCGTTTTTTTGGTTGATTTTTCTTTGTTAAATGGCATTTAAATATATAAAATAAATATCAAAAATATAAGTCTTTGTTTTGCTATGGTTGCAAATATCAAAAAAATTTCTATATGTGACACGGCACCAGAGTTAAGTTAGGGTTTTTCAAAATGCCGACACGCCGAGCTCAAAAGGTTCGCCATCACTGTCCTACGAGAACTCAATGATTTCCTCATGGGGTCTGCGACTTAGTAGCTCTGCCTGTTGGATAGAGGGGAAGACCATGGTTATTCAAGACATCGCCAGATCCTTTTAACCAGCATTTCCAGAGGAGCCAGGAGCCATCCCATTCAGCCTATGTTGTCATCCATGTTGTAAAATGCTAATTAGAAGAAGGAATAGGCTTCCACATACACCTGTAATAACTGGAGTTGTATGATAAAGGACCGGCTGACACATGCTGCTTACCATGCGTGTCAACACCTGCATCAGCCTAGGAACCTTGCAGGGAGACTGACTTTGGGGATTATTCTGCTTGATACATGTTTTAATGGGAAACTTGCATCCACTTTAGAGATGTCTCTGATTAGGCTGGCCTTTTAAAAGCCTGGTTCTTAATACTTGATTAAAACTTTTATTTGAACACAGCTTTCTGGGTTTTATTGAACTTGTGTATGTGGTTGTGAACTCGTATTTGGGAGCTATGTGTCAGACAATCCCAAACATTTTAGTGCATTTTATAAGTTTTCAGAAGTAAACACTGATCATTGAAACAGCACAAATATAATTTTACACATACCCTGAGTAATCAGTGTCCTTTTCTACGTGTGGCATTTTAAATAATTTTGCTTACTTGGAGGTTGTGGCCTCACCCGTGATAAAACCTCATCTTTTTTCCTCTAATATTTTTATTTAATTGATTTGAGAGATAGAGGAAGGGAGAGGGAAAGAGAAAGAAAGAAACATTGATCCATTGCCTCCCTTACATGCCCCGACCAGGGATCAAACCTGAAACCCGGTTATATGCCCTGACCAAAATTCGAACCCATGACCCTTTGGTGCATGGGATGACACTCCAACCAATCTAGCTATTCCGGCCAGGGCCAACCTCACCATATTTGCGATCAATGGGGCTCTTTTAGTTATTCAGACTAATCAAGATTCTAAAATAGTTCATTTTATTTAATTACCAAAACCTTTACAAAGAAATCTCTTTTAAAAATTCTATTTCAGCCCCAGCTGGTTTGGATCAGCGGATAGAGCATCAGCCTGTGAACCGAAGGGTCCCAAGTTCAATTCTGGTCAAGGGCACATGCCCTGGTTGTGGGCTCTATTCCCATTAGGGGGCGTGCAGGAGGCAGCCAATCGATGATTCTCTCTCATCATTGATGTTTCTATCTCTCTCTCTCCCTCTCCCTTCCTCTCTGAAATCAATAAAAATATTTTTTTAAAAAAAGAATTCTATTTTGTGAAGTATCAAATCAACTGAGTATCACTTTAAGTGACTTCCCGTTCTGAACAAATAGTAACAACTGCTCTTTGGCCCTCTACCTGATGAAAATGTAAAATGAACTGTGGAGTTGCCATGGGCACCACGGTTTGCCCTCATTTGAGGTGTTGGGTTTTCTGCGATGTCCTGGCCAGGCTGTCTGTCTCTGGAACATTTAAGTGGGTTTTTAGGAAGATAGAGATTTCTAAAGTGACGGTGAGGCGTGGCCTTCTAGCTGCTACGCTATGCTTGACATAAATGGACACAGTAAATGGAGCGCTTTGGATGTGTGCTCAGTGCCATTGTAAAGCAGATTTAAGGATTTGCCTGATAAAGACATCTTGCACCTACCAATATCCCAGCCCTTATACTTACAATGGAGTATGAGTCCCAGGACAGACCCCACCCTGTCAGGGAAGGCAGCCTTAAGATGTCACTTGCAGCCAGAAGCTGGTGGTTCTCCCCTACCAGCTCACCCTGGTATTGTAATTAGGGTGTCTACTGTTTGGCTTGGGTTCCGGGCAAGCCTGTGTTCATTCAACACACCCCTCCCCTATTCAGCACCTACTAAGTGGTAGGCATGAGTGGAGGCAAATAGCAACATGCAGCAATTTCTCCATGAAAGTGCAGCTGTCGGAAAAGGCGTTTCCGGCACATCCCCAAAGGGTCCCCCGCTGAGAGCCACTCTGCTAGATCTGCGGACTTGTTATTGCTGCAGTCCTCTTGGCTGCTTTGCTCCCCTCGCTGCCTCCCCTCCCCATGTTTATTCAAATGGATGCATCTTGCTCTCTGGAGACAGCGTGAGCACGAACAGAATGTCAGATCAAGTAGCAGATGAGCTCTCCTTTGCTGATGGATGGTGCTCTCTCTCTCTCCTTACTGTTCACTGAGCTGTAAATACCATCAGACCTTCCTGCCAGAAGAGTAACCAACAGTCCACCTGATCTCCTAAGGCATCAGCTATGGAATTTGGAGCCTCGCTTACCTGTTGGGTTCTGAAATGGAACCTGCCTGCTCGTGGAGCGTGTTGTTGCTGATGAGATGAAACGGATGAGGTTTTATGGGGGATTGCCATGACTCGAAAGGAATCCAGAATTCCTGTTCTCTCTGTGTGGGGACAGATTGGATTTACCGCGCCTAGAATCGGAGTCGTCTTGTTTCCTTAGCGCAGGAATTCCCCAGGTTATGTCGTGCTGCTTAGCGTGCCTCGTCTGCTACAGAGAGGGCACGATCACCCGGGTTTTCAGCTGCTCTCAGCGCCCTGTCTCTGTTAACACTGGAGAGCTAATATCAGTAGGAAAAGGTCCTGTTTTTCTAACATGTGCTCAGTCCCTCTGGATGCGGGCACTTGGCTCCCTGTCTCCCAGGGTGTTTTTAGTCTCATTTCTTGTGAAGCTAGATAGACCATTATCACAAGAGCACATCTTGAGCTGAAAGACAATAGGCAAGCTGGTGAAGAGATGATTTCAGACTTGGGGGCGGGGGAAACCATATTGGAAAGAGTTAGGCCCAAATTTGACCCCAGCAATGAACAACTTTTGATTTTGAAAGAAGAAAAGTAAATGTGTGTGTGTGTGTGTGTATACGTACTACATGGATTTTCAAACAGCAGATGCTATGAGAAGGGCACTTCATTCCACTTTCTTATTGATGGCATCGTCATAAAAAAGCTTGAAGGTGTTCAGATGAACTCCAGTCTAAGGATTTTTTGCAATTTGTCTCGCATTCTTATTTTATTCTGCGCCTCTCGTTTATGTACAATAGTGGCTAGAAAAGAAAGCATGCAGCCAATCAGTCGCCAGCAGAGAGGGGGAGGAGAGGAAGGAATAATGGCCTATTTACTGGCTCGAAGAACTAGGTAGTTTCTTATTTAGAGAAGCAGATTAGCTTGCTTCTCTGAACTCAAGACGCGATTAAGATCATGGACTCTGTAACCAAACTGCCTGGCTTCAAATCTCGGCTCTACCACTAACTAGATGTGCGACCTTAAACAGGATCCTTAACCTTTTTGTGCCTCAGTTTCTTGGCCTGTAAAATGGGCCTGATAATTAAAATAACTACCGAATAGGGTTGCTGTGAGCATTAAATGATGTAACAAATGGATTGCCCTTAGAACAGTTTTCAGAAATCATATCAATGTCAGCTCCCGTTTTTATTCCTTTCATTGCTTAGCAGGTGCTCCCTTCCCATGTGGAGTTCTCTTCCCCAGTATATGGGACTTAGCTGCCCTGACAGCCAGGTGGGGGGGTGCTGTGGATCATGCTCATGGCTTCTTCCCCTTGCCTGCTCTGCAGCACCAGTTATATAACACACTGTGTTGTCATAAGTGATGTGACATTTTTGATGGCGCAGCTGCTTCAGCCCAAGAGGCTGGAGTGATCGGACAGAGAGGGAGAAAGAGCACTGGACCTGGAGTCGAGACACGGGGCCCTGCCCCTGCTTCTCTGAGGGCTCTGTTTCCTCAAAAGTTGCACCAGGTCTACCCTGAGCTCCTTTCCTATCCTAAGTGGTCTACGGACTTGGGAATTACCTTCATTTTCAGGGCCTTTGAGGTCTCTGGTGCAAGGTTCTAAATATAAAAGCACCACCCAGCCGGCAGGGGTCAGTGGTTGAGCATCAGCCTATGAACCAGGAGCTCAGGGTTCGATTCCCGGTCTGGGCACATGGTCAGATTGCGGGCTCCATCCCCAGTGTGGAGTGTGCAGGAGGCAGCCAATCAGTGATTCTCTTTCATCATAGATGTTTCTATCTCCCTTCTTTTCTAAAATCAATATATATATATATATATATATATATATATATATATGTGTGT
>NW_005871697.1:62366-79266 GCF_000147115.1 Myotis lucifugus | reverse complement strand
CTGCTGGCTTAAGCCCAGTCCCCCACGGGGAGCGGGCCTAAGCCATCAGTCGGACATCCCCAAGGCCTCCTGGACTGCAAGAGGGCGCAAGGCTGGGCTTGGGGAACCCCCCCCCCCCAAGTGCACGAATTTCGTGCACTGGGCCTCTAATATATATATATGGAAATATAAGGATAGGACTCCATGGTCAAGGATTTACCCTGGTTTCTCTGCCTGTGTCTTAGCCAACAGACGGTAAAATCCCCAGGCAGTGAAATCAACCCTGGGTCACCTGTCTCCAGGTCTCAGAGCACCAATGTTTATTCCACCCTGTAAGTTAACTAGGTGTTTATGCGTCTGTCTCCCTTGCTAGCCTGGATGCCCCTTCCCTACCAGGCTCTCTAAAGCAGGAATGGAGACATATTCTTGCTCATAAGACAGCACTGAGCCCAAAGTTTGGCACAAAGGAGGTACTTCGTGAATGTTAATTGAGGGAAAGAGAGAACGAAATGAGATCCTCCAGGAATGCAAACTCACTTCGACATGAGCTGGAATCAGGATACTGAACGCCGTTGATGATCCTAGGCTATAGTCATCATTTTCAATCCAATCCATCATCCTCACTTGTTTTTTCACACCAGCTTATGAGGAAATGCAGTCATCGGCTCCATTTTACAGATGAGGATGTGGGGCTGAGAGCCGTTCAATGGCTTGCTCAGGGCCCCACAGCATAGTAAGGGACAGCAATGCATTAAGATCCCGATTTGTCTAATTCCAAAATTTATGTCCTTTCCATTCTGACCCCACACAGTTCTTACCAGACCACCACCAATGGAGCGTGAGCAGGCAGGGACCCCGTACCCACGAGCAAGTGGAATGGGGGTGGCACTAGCCTTGGTTGAGGTTGGTAGCTGAGAAAGTGTTTGGTTGGTGCTGGATTCCTTCTGAAAGTAGAGGTGGTGGCCATCATCATGTATCACATTGATTCTGATACCAGGGTGTTCCCTAACCATCCTCTGGACAGTTCCTGAAATCATTTTCCGTTCCTGCCCCAGAGGCATGGTCCATTTGCAGGTGGCAAAAGAGAGAAGCTGCCGTGAAGGTGCTGGCTTTGGTGGAAACAGGTGGCTTGGAGAGGACTTGGGAAAGACAGGCTAGTCAGATATCCATCCATGCAACTATTCACTCAGGTGTTGATCCATCAGTCACATCTGTCCATCCATAAGCATTTGCTGAGTGTCTCCTGGGTGCTAGACATATACATGATGTCATGGAGGTAGAGAGAAAGGTCTGTCTCTACCCTCAAGGAATTCAGCCTCAAGGAAGCTACATGTGAAAGACGCTTACACTTCAGGGCAGGAAATGCCACAAAGCTGTGGGAGAACAGAAGGCACCTTCTCTAGGCAGGAAATTTAGAGGTTGGCCAAAAGAAAATGACATGTGGGCCTAGTCTTAAAAATGAGTGGTAGTTAGCCAGGTGGGAAAAAGGAATTCCAGGCAGAGGGGCCAGCATGCGCAAAGGCACGAGGAGACATCACCAGCCCTGCCGGGGTGGCTCAATGATTGAATGTCAACCCGTGAACCAAGAGGTCATTGGTTCAATTCCCAGTTAGGACACATGCCCAGGCTGTAGGCCTTATCTCCAGTAAGAGGCATGCAAGAAGCGGCCAATCAATGTTTCTCTCTCATTCAATGTTTCTCTCTCTCTATCCTTCTCCCTTCCCCTCTCTCTAAAATCAATAAAAAACATTAAAAAAAAGATATGTCACCATAAGGAACATGCCGGGAGTGTAAAATAATTTGGTTTGATTTGGAGAACAATATGTAAAAAGGAGTGTCAAGAGGTGAAAGATGAGACAGAGATCAGATCATGAGTGGCCTTAACTCTTGTGCTAAGGACTTTGGGTTTTATTCTTAGTATGATTAGATGTGATTGGAGGCTTTTAAGAAATGAGTAGTAGGATCAGTTTGTAGGTTAGAAAGATTTCCTTCATGGACTGGACCAGGGCGACAGGTCTGGAGGTTAGAAGACCAGATGGAAAGTTATTTCTGTGATCCAAGTGGGAAAAAATTAAGAACTGAATTAAAGCAGTGATAGTAGGGGTGGGAAAAGGAGTCCCATTTAAGAGATATTTGGGCAGTGGAATAATTGAACACATTTGATGATAAATTGGAAGGACATTGAGAAGGCACCAAGTTGTCAAGGATGCAGATAAGAATGAGTCCAGGATTCCTGGTTTGGGCACTGGTGGGATGGTAGTGTTTTCCCTGACACAGGAAAAATGAAGGCCGGAGAGGGACAACTTAGGGAGAAAGTTTTATTTTTTTCTCTGTGAATTGGGAGGAATTAAAAAGCAGCTGTGCTTATTTGCCGGCACGCCAAAGCCTGGTAATCTCTTCCATTCAAGCTACTGATTTATTCATTTGCCCAGTGTTTATCTAGCACCTGTGTTAGGCGCTGTTCTCGGTGTTTAGAGATTCGGTGGTGAGCAGGTCAGATCCCAAGGGAATCAGACAATAACTCCGTCAACAAATAATTGGACGTAGTAATTGCAGGCTGTGAACAATTTTTTGGAGTCACACCTTTGGGTGAGGCTTTATGCTGATCACAGAGGGATCCAGTTCCTGTCCTCAGAGAGTTCAGTCGTGTGGAGGAGACCAATCAATGCATAGGACAGAGAAGGGGCCATGATGGGATTTAAGTTGCACTCAGGATGATACCTCAAGGCAGCTAGGTGGAGAATGGGAGGTTCGTGGAAACACGTTGTTTCATTCAGCCCAGCTTCACTCTTTCTAGGCTGTTCTGGGGGGGCTGCCCGTCACCGCCTCCTGGCGCTTAAAGATGGAAGTGGGCGTGACTCAAGCCTTGCCATTCACAATATCCTATTCTCCTGGTCACGGTGATTGGCCCAGGGATGGGATGGGACTCAATGCAGGCCAGTCACTGTCCTTCTCTGAAATGTTATAGTTACTATGAGAAGAAACTCTTTGTCTGGGATTGCAGTCATAATACCCTCGCTGGATTGGAATGATGGAAGCTGAGAACTGTCTCTGGCCATTGTTCCACATCTCCATTGCTCTCTGCAAGGAGGAAGCTTGCTTAGTACAAGAGAGACATGGACGAGGGGTGAGGGAATGGGGAGAGAGCAAGTAAGAAGGACATTCTGGTGATAGTGTTGTGATCTCTGGTGGTGGCTCTATGGACTGGGCACTTATGTGAATCAATAAATCTCTTCTTTTACATAAACTTATTTCAGCTGGAATTCTCTCCTTGACAACCAGGATCATCCTGATGAAAAGGGTGAGGCCTTCCAGGAAGAAGAAACAGTATGAGCTAAAGCAGAGAAGTCAGAAACCAACATGCAGGGCACCGCCTAGGAGTAGTGGACAGCCTTCTGTGACCAAAGAGTTGGGGGTTTGTGGGAGAATGAGGAGAAGTGGTCGGACAGGAAGACTAGAGCTAGATTGGAGGGCGCCCTGGGCATTTTGCTAAGGGATATATCCTTGGACTGCATAGTCCATGATAGGATAGTAGGGCACCATGTTGGGGGAACTTGGAGAAAGGACACTGAGAAGAGGCTTAGGAACAGAGCAATTTTTTTTTGGGGGGGGGGTCTAAACTAGGAAATTGGTAGGCAAGTAAATAAGGAGTTAGGTAGAGGAGAGATTTTGGAGGAAGAAGAACTGAGACCTGGTGTCCGGTTCAACATATGGAGAAGAGAGGTCTTCCCCGTCTTGAACCTGGGCGATGGAGTTACGTTGTCAAGTTAGGAAGCATAGGAGCAGGAGAGAGGAAACAGGAAGAAGGTAGCAAGTCAAGCACAAGGGCCATCTCAGGTCCTTGCAGGGTAGCGTTCGTGTTATGCTCGGAAGTTCAGTGGTTTTCTCAGGAAGTCATTCCGGTGTTTAGAAGAGAGGTCAGAGCTGGAAGGAGATTTGGGCTCGGCTGCCCTGTGTGGTAGGGTCATGTGAGTGGGTGCAACGCCCCTGGGGTGAGTACACAGGTGGAGAGGAGAAGGGGGGCCCCGGGAAGGAGCTCCCCCATTGTGGAGGAGAGCGGGGGAACCTGCCTTCAAGTAGACTTCTAGGTACTTCCGGCTGGGGTGAGGGGCTGGAGAACGGGAGCCGGAGGAGGCTCCAGGTCGTCACTTAAATCTTGCTGACCCGCAAAACAGATGTTCTCGTGGCACAGGAATTCCCCGCCTTCTCCCTTGGCCACCTCCAACGGAGATAATAAATTATAACAAAATGAAGCTTTCAGAAATCGAGTGCTAATTGAGAAAGAAAACTGGGACATCAGCTCAGGGAATTGTGGACACCAGCGCGTGTTGCATCCACGTGTGCTCTCCGCGGAGTGTGTGGAGCCCTGCAATGCAAGGTAGGCATCGGTCTCGGAATGCTGGCCGGGTTTGCAAGACCAGGATCGTGTGCTGCTCTTCCACGGGAGGGCTGCTGCAGTGAGCCCAGAGCACACAACAGAACAGCCTCGGCTCCGTGGAGGGGCTCCAGCCCAGGAGAGCTGGGGAGGCCCTGCCGCTGGAGAGCAGCACACCTGAGGGTGCTGAAGGGCAAGGGCAAGGGCAGGAGAGGCACCTGCTTGGTCTCCAAGGCACTCTGTGGCCCCATCAGGGGGGGACTTTGGGGAAGGGCTGATAGAACGGCAGTGGGGAGACCCTGGTCCTAAGTCATAGCCATTCCTCCCACCCTTTACCCCCACGTCCAATATGAGGTCTGCGTCTTCTTTGAATCCTTTCTTTAGAGTTTCAGTCACGTGGACCTCACTGCTCCCTAACATCTTTGGCACCTGTTTGTTCATTCTGTGAACTACCAGTGACCAATGACCAACCACATGTTGGCACTTTCTACGTTTTTAGGACTAGAGCTCTTTTTTTAAAAATATATTTTATTGACTTTTTACAGAGAGGAAGGGAGAGGGATAGAGAGTTAGAAACATCGATGAGAGAGAAACATCGATCAACTGCCTCCTGCACACCCCCTACTGGGGATATGCCCGCAACCAAGGTACATGCCCTTGACCAGAATCGAACCTGGGACCTTTCAGTCCGCAGGCCGATGCTCTGTCCACTGAGCCAAACTGGCTAGGGCAGGACTAGAGCTCTTTTTTTAAAAATATATATATTTTATTGATTTTTTACAGAGAGGAAGGGAGAGGGATAGAGAGTTGGAAACATCGATGGGAGAGAAACATTGATCAGCTGCCTCCTGCACACCTCCTACTGGGGATGTGCCCGCAACCAAGGTACATGCCCTTGACCAGAATCGAACCTGGGACCTTTCATTCCGCAGGCCGATGCTCTATCCACTGAGAAACCTGGTCAGGGTAGGACTAGAGCTCTTAATAAGACCATCAAGCCCCCACCCCACCCCCGGCTGCAAGGACCTTATAGTTTTAGAGAAGGGAGGTAGACAGTAAACAAGTGAGTGAGTAAGCAAGGTCATTTCATGTCATGATGTGTTCTTACGGAGGAAATCAGGATGACATAGGGCAGAGTGGTTGGAGGAGATGAGGGATAAGAAAGATGAGTGGTCAGGAAAGATCTGAGGAAGCAGGAATCGAAGATGCAAGGGCTTGAGGCTGAAATGAGCAAAAAGAAGGCCAGGGAGGCTGGACCACAGGGAAGGAAAAGTGACGCAAAATGGGATTAAAGAGGTCTGGGGAAGGGGTGGGACCGGGGGCAGGCTAGAAGAGGCCAGTGGGGGGAAAGAGGGACATCGGTAATACTTTCAACAAGATAATTAAAAAAATAAAATAAAAAAAGAGCTAGGGAGGAGTCATCATACAGGGCCTGGGGGCCCTGAGCGGCATTTGGGTTTCATTCTGAATGCCACGGGGGTGTTGAGAGACAGGACAACTTGACCTGGCTTATAGATCACCAAGATCCCTCTGCATTCTGGAGAGAACGCAAGACCACAGGGACAGAAATGACCTCGGTGGTTTCTAAGGATCGTAGGAAGGAGAGATTGACTACCAAGGGCCACAGGGAGCTTTTGGAGGCGATAGAAATACTCTGTCTTCTTTGCAGTGGTGATTGCACAACTGTCTATGTCCAATAAAACTCATCAGACTGTATGCCGCTGTGCGCGCGGCAGGTGGACAACAGGCGTGAGCGTGGAAGCAGTTCCGGTGCACAGTCCAAGCAGCAGGTCCCTCCCCGCCGGTCTTCAGCCCGTCTTGTGTGCAGTTCCCGGTGGCTTCCTGAAATCAGCTGATTGGCGCGTGTTCCCGGTTTTCCTGTTGACATAGCTTTTCTTTACAACTGGTGTGAAAGCCCACTGTGGGGAGAAGCCGCCTGCTGCTTCTGTGGGGGCCCGTGGTCGATGCTCATTACCTATGTCTTCCTTACATTTGAGCGGTGCTTTACAGTTACAGGTGACAGGCTGCTTCTACCTTCCTGACCTCCTTCAAGCCTTACAGCAGCCGCGTGAGGCTGCACAGCATCACCACATCCCCATCTTACAGGGGAAGAAACGGAGGTGAAAAGGAGTCGGCATCTCAGGATCAGAAGCGTGCATTTCGGAGATATTGGCGTTGCCTTTTTTTTTTTTTTTGCTATCAGTGTGATTTGGGGGGAATTATGTAAGCTCTCTGAAACTGTTTCCTAATCAGTAAAAAGAGATGAAAAATAAACACCTTGCAGATACGCTGTGGGGATTAAATGAGGTGACACAGCTAAAGGCACAGAGTTGAAAAGCACTAAATCCTGGCTATTTATATCATTTTTACTATCAGAGGAAAAAAAGTGATTTATTGAGGGTGATGTGGCCAGAACGTGAGGAGTTGGGCCCCAGTTTTCCCGACTCTGGGCGTGTCTCTCCTTCCATCACATCGCTCGTACCTTCTTCCTGGCTGTCCATTGATTGGTTCGGGGCTAATTACTTTCACCAACTCACATCCTTCAGTGCAGACACTGATTAATTTAGCAAATATTTATGGAGCACTTACCGTGTGCTCAACACAGGATACAGTGGTGAGCCACGACAGGGTCCATCTCCGCCCTCGAGGGTGGAGATGCTGTCCAGCTATAGGCATTACGGCCAGCTGTGAGGTGAGGATGCTGAGGTAGCAGCTGGCTCGGTGCACTATGGGAAGGCTTCTGGAGGAAGTAACATTGAAACTGTCTTTTTGTTTGAACAAAAAAAGCCTTTTGGTTATGACATAGGTCAATATACATGCAAAAGGTGCGGTCATCTTACATGGTTAACTTGTGCTTTAAAAGCAGGTGCTCATGTAACCATCACTAGGTGAAAACCTAGGACATTGCTCGAGTCCAAGAAGGTCCCTAAGCATCCCTTCTTGGTCACAGCAGCCTCCCTCACTCCCACGACCTTGACTTTCCTGGTGTTTCCTTGCTTTTCTGTCGACTGTACCCCCTATGTAGGCGTCCTATTACACAGGGTGGGGCAAAAGTAGGCTTGTAGTTGTGAGTAGGTGAAACACAGAGTTTATTCTTGCATTATTCTTTATTAATTATTGTATTATTTTCCATACAAACATCTGTACACCTCCTTTTGCCCTACCCGGTATTATCCACTCCGTTGCTAAATAGCATCCATTGCTGTGTACCAGCTATGACTATACTGCAATTTATTCATCCATTGGGCTGTTTATGTGCCTTTGGGTTATAATGAAGGACGCTGCTGTGCATACCTGGTGAGATAGATCCTGAGGCACATGTATTTGTGAAGTGTTCTTTGAAGTGGAATTGCTGGGAATCGTCAGCTGTGTTAGATGACACCACAATGCTTTCCAAGGTGGTTATTCCGTCTTAGACTCACACTGGCAGAGAGAGATTCTGTCGTGCCAAATCCTTGCTCCTATTTGATATTGCCAAGCTTTTTCTTTTTTTGCCAAACTGACAGGTAAGCGGTAGTACCTGGTGGTGGTTTGACTTTGCCTGTTCTAGATTACTAATGAGGTGAACAACATGTTATATATGTAATGGACGTTGGATTTCCTCTTTTGTGAATCACCTGTTCTTTTGTTGCCTTTTTTTTTTTAGGTTGTAATTTTCTCATTGATTTGTGGGAGTTCTTTATATATTATGGATACTAGTCCTTTCCCAAATGTATTCATTGCAAATATTACCTCCTGTTCTCTAGGTCTTCACTTTGTTAATATGATATAAAAAAAAAGTTCTCATTTTTACTGTAGTCAGATTTTTCAGTTTCCCTTCTTTGTTTTAGTTCACCTGTATTTGATTCTTATATGTGGTAAAAGTTTTATTGTTTTCCCCAAATGGTTAACCATTTGTCCCAGCTCTGCTTGTTGAAAAGGCCATGTTTGCATCACTGTTCTGTAGAGCCAACTGTGTCTTAAGTCAAGTGTTTATATATGCAGGGACCTGTTTCTTGGCTCTCTCCTCCATTCCATTGGACTCTGTATTCCTATGTCAGTGCCGTTCCGTCTTGATTAGTATGGCTTTATGATGTCTGGATATTGGGTTTAGCAAACACCCCCAACTAGCTCCTCTTAGGAATGTTTTGCCCTTTGTGTTTGCATGTAAATGTAGAATAGTTTATGCTACATGCACACACACACACACACACACACACACACACACCCCTATTGGGATTTTGATTAGTATTTCTTTGAATACATTCATCTGTTTGGGTAGAATTGACATCTTTAGATCTTGAGTCTTCTTGATCCATGACAATGTTACGTTTCCCCATTTACTCAGGTTATTATCATTTCTCTTCAGAATATTTGTATTTTTTTGGGGGGCAGAATATTTGTATCTCTGTGGGGAAATTTTTATATGCTTTTTGTTAGATTTATAGCTAGATATTTGATGGTCTTATAATTGCTTTTTATGAATTGCTTTTTGTGTCTGTTGCTATTATATAGAAATACAGGTGGTTTTTGGTATATTGACTTTGTATTCGTCAACCTCCCTTAATTTTGTATAAAGTCTAAAGGTTACTCTGTAGATTGCAGGGCCCAGACAAGGGAGTGACCTGTCTAGGTTCCTATGGCTAGTAGTAACAGAGCAAGAATGAATGTGGTCCCCTTTCTCCTTAACTTCCCAAGGGAGAATGATCAGGAAGGGTTGGGGAAAAGGCAATATTTATTAAACACCTATTACCTAAAATGCTTACTATATACCATCAGTTTAACTCATGATCTGGTTATTGGCTAGCCCCATATTCTAGATGAAGAAATTGAGCTTCAGAGAGGTTTTCCAAAACATGTGTTTAGGTCATCTCTTGGCTCATCACCTTGAGGACACCCCGGATTTGGAGGCTGTCCTGCATATGCCCGTCTGCAAGCCGTCTGCACCCAGCGTAGACTCCCACAGACTTCCCTGGGCCTCCAACCCTCAACCACGCCATCTCCCAGGGCCCAGCCCTGTGCAGGTCCCGGGCTGCCGCAAACACACTGCACTGGCGTCTCCAGACTCCCGGAGGCCTGCTTATTGTCAGCTCCTGGGTCCAGTGCCTTCGCAAGTCCCGAGATCAGTTCCCACCCCTGTCCCCTGCGCAGTTCCCTCCCAGCGGAGAGAATCTGGGCACAACTTGTCGGGGACCAGGGACCAAATTAGGAGGTGCCCGGGGCATCTTGTTTCGGTCCTGACCTGAAAACATGGCCGGGATTTTCTGAGCCTGCGGGGTTATACAGCGGACCGGGGAGAATTTATGGTGGCGGTCCCTCCCCGCACCCCTTCCCCCAGCCTCGCTGATCTCGGGGAGCTGCCCGCAGGCCAGGAGGGGGTCCGCGGACACTGGCTGCGCAGGGGAATTGTGAAGTGGTCTGTTTGTGCACACAGCCCAGCAGTGCTCTATTCAGCGTGACAGCTTCCTACTCTGGAACACACGGCCCTTCACGGGGTGACTGTAAATTATGCAGCCCCGGAGTTCAACAATGAGCGGTAATGGCCCAGAGGAAGGGACGGGGCCTGGACCGCAGCCTGGGTCTGCAATGCGAGTGCGCGCGCCGGGGCTGCTTGGCGGCGGATGGGAGGAAGGCCTCGAGCGGCTGAGAAAAGCCAGGAAGTCCTGTCAACAGGGCTACTTGTGAGAGTGGGGGTTACTTTTTAAAAAAAATGTAAATGTTCTTTTCAAACCCTGTTTGCCAATTCCGGGAGAGTTTTAGAAAGGAGGAGAGACATTTCCAAAAGAAAGCAGTCGTATGGTGTTAACAGAAGTAACTGAAGGCCCCACAGTATTTAACCTTTGCTATATCGTCGTTTTTTAGTTATTTGTGCTAAACATCAGCAAGGGCTGTTGATGTACTGACTCTCCCCCCTCTCCCCCAGCCCCCCTGCCCTCCCTCCATGGTCCTGGAATGTGGTGAATTCCGCTTTGATAAGCTTTATATAATTGCCCATCTCTTCCCTTGCTGGCACCCGTAGCATCTTGTTTGCAGTGTGCCTACCTCACGCGTATTCCCCTTCTACTCTGATTCTGCCGTGGCCTGGAAAACGAAGTGACTGGGTTTGTCTCAATAGTGGGTAGGGCAAGAGCAACTAGGATATAAGTGAGGACCTGGGGCACGTTTCTAAGACTGGAGTGTTTGTGCTTCAGTGCCTGGACTTGCCTGCCTTTCTGCCTGTTGATGTCATGGGATTAAGTGTGTAAAAATGAGTTGACACATGTGAGATGCTCTCCATGTGTCAGGGACGGTGACGGGTGCGACTGTGGTGCAGCTGTTGGTGCTCGGAGTTCTTCATTGTTCTTCTGGGTTCCTGGCAGGGTTTCCACTCACAGAAATTGCCGGGCAAGTAGATCCTAGGTAAGCGTGAGGTGCTGTCCTTGGTTACAGAAGATGCTGGGCCGGCCTTAGCAGCAAGGAGGCTGGTATGAAAAGTCTCTATAGCAGAAGTGCTCTGATGGGCCCTTTCTGTAAAGTGACATGGGTGTACATGAGTACCACACAGGGTCGGACTGAGTGATGGGCAGGGATACCCCCAGGAACCCTCCCCAGTGGTGGGCACCCTGCGTATCTGCTCATCTGCCTGAGAACTTCAGGTCACTCAGCTAAGCCAGGCCACTCCCACTCTCTACTTTTTGGTTAAGACCCACACTCATTCTTCCAAGGCCCCAGGCTTGGCTGTTTTTAGCTGGTTGTGGCCCTTGCAATAAAGTGTTGAAACCATTTGGTTAAAATGCTTTCCATCGTTCATTTTTTTCATTCTGAAGGTATTTATTGAGCTCCAATTGTGTACCCAGAATTGCTTTAAGTGTTGGAACTAAGCAAACCCCTGCCTCATGGAGCATTTTTACGTTGTCGTGGGGAGAGATGGGCAATAAACAAATACGTACAATATGTAGTGGGTCACCGGGTGATGAATGGAGGTCAGGAATGGGGAGGAGATGTTGCAGTTTTTAAAAGTGGTCGGGGAAGGCCACACCGAGAAGACGAAATCAAGCACAGACTTGATGGAGGTGAGGGAGCCAGCCGTGTCCAACGGGGAAGAGTGTTGGAGGCAGAGGGAACAGAAAGTGCGAAGGCCCTGAGTCAGGAGTGTGCCTGGTGTGTGTGAGGAGCCCCCAAAGACGTCTGTGTAAATGGAATCGCAGGCGAACTGGGGAAAT
The DNA here is from genome assembly GCF_000147115.1 of Myotis lucifugus. Lineage (NCBI taxonomy): Eukaryota > Metazoa > Chordata > Mammalia > Chiroptera > Vespertilionidae > Myotis > Myotis lucifugus. The sequence continues at coordinate 67,731 of NW_005871697.1, read as the reverse complement.
GAGCGCCCTCGTGGGGTCCATGGTTCTTTGGGGTGTGATCTTACTTAAAGGTGGGGTCAGAAAGGAGGCTCCGTCACAGACCGGCTCAGACCTTTGTCTTGTGGGCGTGTGGACTGTGTGATTCCCCTGCAGGGTTGGCTGCTTGCGGGTGAGGGGCGGTGGTTCCTGCGTGTGTGTGTGTGTGTGTGTGTGTGTGTGTGTGTGTGTATGCGTGTGTGTGTGTGTGTGTGTGTGTCCTGACAGGGGAGGGAAGGAGTGACGTGGGCTGACTATGCATGGCATCAGCAGGACCGGTCATTTCTGGATGGTCTTTAGGAGACAAGCACCCGGAGGTTGGGCCGCCCTGTCTTACTGGTCTCCTGGCGGAGGAGCCTGTCACATTGGCCTTGGCTCAGCTGCTAGGGGGAAACTTCTAAACACAGTGATGTCCTAGCCTAGGCAGTGGTTACACGGGTTGCACATCTATTAACAATCTATGGGGCTGCATACTTGGGGTTTATATTGCTTACTCTATGTAAATGACATCTCAATTCTTTAAAAGGTAATACTGTTTTTTGTTAAGTCAAGGGCAGCCCGGGAAATTAAGTAATGCCCTTCAGAGTCTCCCAGAGTCTGACTCTATGGGCACCAGGGAGGGCAGCTCTTTGAGGGGAGGTGTTTGACCCCTCAGAAGAGAAAGGCAGGCCCCAGACAGCCTCGGTTTCCCTACTCAGCTGCCAGCACCGGCCATCCGTGAAGCTCCTTCCTCCCCCACAGGTGCACCTGGAAGTGAAGAGCCAGGCAGAGGGGCCCCAGTACCCACCTCAGATGCCCTGAGCCCCCTGCCCGGCACATGCATTCATGGCCACGGCCCATTCGTTGGCACAAACCTGGCTGCCTCTGTGAAGTGCAGGATCAGGTGCTGCCCCTGCCACTGGCCAGGCTAGGAGTCCACAAGTCCTGCCCCTCGCTGAGCCCCGGGGATTTCACCCCTGTGACGTGCTGACCAGACCTGCCATGTCGGTCTCAGTTACCTGCTTGGGGTCGCAAATGCGATCATGGATGGGAAGGCCTTATAGAAACTGACGACAAGTGCACCCCTAACCCCTGCTTCACTCTACCGAACGAGAGCTCGGTTGTCAGGGCGTTAAACCCAATGGCTTGGTGTGCGGGCTGTAGAGGCGGACTGCCTGGGTCCATTGGTGCCCTCCCGTGTCTCTGGGACACTGACAGCACTTGTCCCATAGGCTTGTCCTAAGGATTAGCCGAGTCAATCCAGGTAAAGCACTTCGCTCGGGGCTCAGGTGTGCAGTAAACTTACCATGGGCAAGGCTCTCTGCTAAGTCTTGCAGGACTTCTTTATTAGGCAGAAACTGAAAACACACACACACACAGAGAACAGGTTTCATTGAACATAACCGCTTCATGCACGGACTAGCTATATTTTCCATGACTTAGGGCTTAAGATTGATTATTTGCTGTGTTTGGTAAGTTTTTTTTTTTTACCCTGAAACCTTTCATCTTTCGAGTGTAGCTAATAAATAAAGGTCCCCTGTGGCATGCCCTTGCCCTCGGAGTGCTGCAGCATCAGTTGCGAGCTCTGTGATGTAAAATGCAGCGACAAAGTGACAGACGGGGTGTTCTCGTTCAATTCAAGGTGATTGCTGCATAGTCACTGTGAACAGGACAGCAGGTCTGGCTCAAGCTGGCCGCCAGGGAGTGTGCGTATTAAATCCAGGGTGCTGGTGACACAGGGTGAGCCTCAGCATCCTGCTGCTGTGAACCTGGGTGCTAAACACTTACATCCAGCTGACACAATGGCGTCTGCCCTGCCTGAGGGGGCAGGTCAAGTGTTGGCTCTTTCTGCATCCAGTTTTGTTTTGTTCTAATATATTTTTATTGATTTGAGAGAGAGAGTTAGAAACAGCAATGATGAGAGAGAAGCATCGATGGGCTGCCTCCTGCACGCCCCCTACTGGGGATTGAGCCCAAAACTCTGGGATGTGCCCTGACCGGGAATCAAACCGTGACCTCCTGGTTCATGGGTCAATGCTCAACCACTGAGCCACACTGGCTGGGCGGGTCTTAACCTTGAGTAGCTTAACATCAAATAAGGTGGATAAAACATCTAAGTAAATTCATGAGAACACCTGGTAAAGTCTGATGAGGGGCAGAGACTGTGCGAGGTATGTTTCTAGGAGGAAAGAGCCATGTACTCACACGGAGGCAGGGGGATGCCAAACAACTCGCAGTCTGAAATGAGCCTGGTTGAGCTTTGCATTTCGGTCCAAACGGCCAGGTATTTCTGATGTTCTAGAAATTGCCAAAAAACAAGGGAGAAGCTGTGCCTGGCCCCAGGTGGGCTAGGAAATGCTCTCACTGATCCCACCATGGCTTCCTCTTCATTCTCCCTGCCCTTTGCCGGAGATGGAGAGCGCCCCTTACACTGAGTGGAGCGGCTCTCTCCCGAGTGGATGCCCGGCCGGCTCCCGCTTTCCTGAGCGAGGAGGTGATTTGTGACTGGGCCCCCAGTGCCTTTCCTGGCGGGTGGGGTGGACTGTCACCCCCTCTCAGTTCTTGCAGGGGTGTGAGTTGTAGGGAAGTGTAGGAGGTGAGGTGGCGGAGAAGACAGAAGTGGGGCATTCATGCTCTGCTGCAGTACGTTTGGCAGGAAGCACAGCAGGAGGGGCAGGAGATGGGTCGCTCACTGACAGCACCCCTCCACCCCAGCGCTTCTGCGAAACCTCCTCCGAGCTCCTCCGATAGCCACGCAGGACACGGGCCTCTGCTTTATTTTTATTCTATTTTTATTGATTTCAGAGAGGAAGGGAGAGGGAGAGAGAGATAGAAACATCAATGATGAGAGAATCATGAATCGGCTGCCTGTAGCACGCCTCACACTGGGGATCGAGCCTGCAACCCCAGGCACGTGCCCTGACCGAGATTCAAATCGTGACCTTCTGGTTCATAGGTCGATGCTCAACCACGGAGCCACCCCAGCCAGGCAACTCTGGCCTTTGTGTGCAGGTAAAGAAACTGAAGTTGGAGGCAGCCCTGGGACGCAGCCTCCTCGCCTGGGGGACTGCCATCATGCCCACCTGCCTGCAAACATTCACCCCATCTCCTCCAGGCATTCTTTCCTCCCCCCTTAAAGTCACCTTGGACAGTGCGTTCAAAAATGATTCTTTTACAAGTCATTTGCTATGAACCGACTCTGGCCAGGGTCCATGGTCATTCCAGGCTTCGAGAATAGAATGACACTTGAACTTTCTCCTCCAAGTATTCAGAGCCTCCTGGGGGAGTGTAGGGTCTTAACACGGGGGTCCTTGATGTCTTTGGGGTCACAGACCCCTTGGGAAACTGATGGGAGCTATGAAGAGTCTCCTAGGAAAAGTGACCCTGCGTCTTTGAATCTGAAAAAGCAAGGTTTGTCGACAGGGGTTAGCGGTCTCCCAGAGGCCGTCAGCAGACCTGCCACACCCTGCCTCCGTGTTCTTGGATGGCAGGTAGGGAAGCTCTTGACCAGGTAGCGAGGTGAGAGTGTTGCTCCTTGAGAACAGTTGTCCATTCTCCAACGGCAGCTTGTCACAGTGAACCGGGGACGGGAGCACGGGTGTGACATGGTCACTGTTATCCTTCTGGCAAAGGTGTCCACATGCCTGTGTCATGTGGTCTTTAATTTTCCCTCCCGGGGTTGGTGAAGGAAACCAAGACAGAGAGAAAGGTGGCCAGCACCAGCGACGGTGCTCCCAGAGATGATGAGCACTCTGCTTCCGTGCGGGGCTGGCAGGATGCTGGGTGGGATGTGGGGGAGACTTGGGAGAAGAGCTGGGAGTCAAGCAGAGAAGTTTGCAGCGGGATTTAAGAGAGCTCAACTTGGAGATGAGCAGGAGCTTTAAAGCCTTTATAAGGTCTTCCTAAATGATGCTGACAGCTGAGAGTGGCATGCCCTGGAGAGTCTATGATTATCTCGAAGGAGAGATCTTTATGGGAGCCTAATTAAGAGCAGAGCATGTCCGTGGGAGGGAGGGAGCAGCAGCGTGTTCACAGTTCTGGGGAGGGCAAGTGAGGCAGCCTCCTTGGCTTGCAACGTGCTCTGCGGTCCTTTCTCGTGATGCCTGCAGCAGACCTAGGAGGCTGGTAGAGAACCCCTCTGCTCCCCCGAAATTGCAGAACCCTAGGGTTGTTGCAGCGGGAGGTAGTGGGCTGCCCCTCTAAGGAACCCTTCCAATGAACCTGTGAATGGGCCCAGGATTTGCCCCTCTACAGCCAGGATGACGTGATCATCTATCATAGTGCCCCCTAAACCCTGGAGCCCTGCAATTCCCTGGATTGGTGCCCCCCCCCCCAAAAAAGAGCATAAAAGCCATTCCCCGTGTGAGATCTTATCCCCCTCACGTGTGCTCATTAGACACAGGGAATCCCGTCAGCCCCCTGAAGGCTTGAGGCTCCCCCTGGAGCCTGGGAGCCTGAGCTCCCGTCTGAGGTGGAAATGCAGAATGGAGAGAGCCAGGGACCAGCCTAGGAGCCACCGAGCCAGGGAGAGCATGTCCCTCCGCCCCTTCATTGACACGTGAGAAACAACAAGACATAGCTTTGCTACTGGACTGTACGAACCGATGATGAAGTGGAACAGTAGCTAATGTATTTTGAGCACGTCAGCATACCGGGCAGTGCCAGGCACGGCAAGTTGGCGTCATCTCCTGCCCTGGCTGTGAGATGAGCACCGAGGGGCGGTTGAGCATCCAGGTACATAGAGTGCAGGCACTGGGGCCCAGCACCCACTCCGACACCTTTGCGTGTGTAGTAACTTGTTCGCTTCCTGTTGCCTCTGTCCCACTTTACCACAGATTTCGTGGCCTAAAACAATACACATGTATTATTTCAGAGTCGTAGGGCAGAAGTCTGGTTCGGGTCTCCCCGGACTAAACTCGGGGTGTCCGCAGGCTGCTTTCCTTTCTGGAGTCTCCAGGAGAGACTATTTCTTACCCTTTGGGATTGTTGGCAGGATTCAGTTCTCTGAGGTTATAGGAGTCCCCTTTTCTTCCTGGGTGAACAGTGAGGGGCTGGGCCAGCTTTAGAGCAGTGGTTCTCAACCTTCCTAATGCCGCGACCCTTTAATACAGTTCCTCATGTTGTGGTGACCCCCAACCATAAAATTATTTTCATTGCTGCTTCATCACTGTAATTTTGCTACTGTTATGAATTATAATGCAAATATCTGATATGCAGGATGTATTTTCATTGTAACAAATTGAACATAATTAAAGCATAGTGATTAATCACAAAAACAATATGTAATTATATATGTGTTTTTCCGATGGTCTTAGGCGACCCCTGTGAAAGGGTCGTTCGCCCCCCAAAGGGGTCGCGACCCACAGGTGAG
>NW_005871697.1:58001-62266 GCF_000147115.1 Myotis lucifugus | reverse complement strand
CTTCAGAGCCAGCAACGGGGAGTCGGGTCCTCCATGGCTTCTCCCTGCTTCCTCTTCTGTCACAGCGTCTCTCTGTGACCCGAGTGGGAAAGGTGTTCTGCTCTAAGGAGGCCTGTGATTCGATGGGGCCAGCTACTCTAATTGTCCGGAATCATCTCCGCACCTCAGTATCCGTAACCTGAACGACACCCGCAAAGCCCCTCTGCCAGGCCGGGCTCCAGGGATTCGGGTGTGGACACCCCAGGAGGCCCTCATTGTGCTCCTCGGGGGACCTGGGGGAAGGGCCCGGCTTCGGGGTGTGAGGGTTGCTGGGGAAGGCCCTCGGCACGGGTCCCGGCACGCTTGTCACACTTACTCAGCGTTCGCTGTGGGAATTGTTATCAAACCTGTTTTGTAGTCGAGGAAACTGAGGCATGGATGTGTATTAAGTAACCTGCCCAAGGAATAAGTTTGGAAATTCCTTGAGAGAAAAGACTGCAGTTTCATCATCTCTTTGATTCCCCCGTGGTACCTAACACAGTGCCTGGCCCAGGAAAGATGCTCAGCAAGTCTATGGTGAATGAATAACCAGAACCAGAAAGAAGGAATGACCTGTATGAGCACCATTAAACTTGGAGAAGTTCAGAGATGGAGGGGCTCTTAGAGATCACCAGCCCATGCTCTTATCTCCTCGTCTCACACCTGGGAATCAGAGGCTCAGTGGGGAGGAAAGCAGCTCAGGCGACAGGTAATGGCAGAGCCCCAAACGCAGCCTCTGCCTCCTGTATGAGTATGTCTTCCTCTGCACCAGGCTGGGTTCACTTCTGTAAGGGTTTCTCCACCCTGTGGTCTCAGCCAAGCAGCCTGTCCGGAGCCCGCCTGTGCCTGCATCAGTGCGCCTCTGCTCACTGCATGGCGGAGTCAGGGGACTTGGGTTCAGTCTGCCCGTTACACTTACCACATGTGGGACTGGGCGCCGCTTGGCTCCTTGGGACTCAGTGGCCCCATCCAAGCCCGTCCGGACACCTCGGGGATCCCAAGTCACCCCGGGTTCCAGGCCCCTTTCTGAAGGACGGCTCGAGAACGTTCACATCAGCCTGTGGGGGTGGGGGACAGACCCTGGCTCTGCTTGAGCTCAGCGCAGCTTGGCAGCCAGTGAGATCTTTCTGGGCAGCTGGTAGTGCCCGCTCTCTCCAAGAGAGCCAGCGAAGGCAGGATGGGTGGTGCCCAGTGTCTCTGGGCCCCGAGGCTGTGCCAGGCCGCCCCTGACACCAGGCAGCCACAGGCAAAGCCATTATATCTCCGTAGAGCAGAATGTGGCATTGATGCCATCTCATTGGCCTTCGGGTTTCGTTGTTCTGTCTGGGTGTTTGAGGAGAATCATCTGAATTATTCTTGCTTAGGTAAGAGATGTCAGGTGTCAGTGTCAGGGGTACAGGTAGCTCATTGGAGAAATGGAGTATGTGGTGGGCGGTCCCTTGAAAGGGAAGCTGATGTGTGTGCCTGCGGCGTGCCAGGTCCGGGCATGGCACTTCTGTCTGTTGCTCACATTGACTTACACGACTCCCCTGAGCCAGGTGTGTTTTTCTCGGTTTTATGGAGGAGGAAATGAAGGTTGGGAAGTGGTGACTGGCCCTGGTCACCCAGAGGGCACCAGCAGGAATTATTTGGGCCCTAACTAGTGGACTCTGAGCTTCATTGGGTTGTCAGGTCGGCATCTGGGCCTGCCCAGGTCTGATGGGGCTAGAGCCAACTGCCCTGCCTTCTGATGGGATGATGGAGTTCATTCCAGCAAGGAAGCAGTGGGTAATACCGTGGCATAATCATGACAGCCCCCTTTGTCTTTAAGACGGTAAGTGCTTATTGAGTGTCTGCTGTGTGGACCGTTCTTAGGCACTGGTGATATCGTTGTAAATGAGAGAGCCAGACGCCTTCCCCTCAGGGAGCTGCCGTTCTAGTTTCAGGAAGACACACACACACACACACACACACACACACACACACAGAGTAAGTTGCAGGTACTGGATGCCATGAAGAGAATCACAGAGGAGAGCGTGATGGAAGATGGCGGGGAGCTGCTTTGGCTAAGGTGGTCAGGGAGGGCTTTCTAAGGAGTGCAGTCTGAGCTTAGACACCAAGGATGAGAGAGGGGTAGCCATGCAAGGATCCGGGGAAGGACTTCGCAAACAGAAGGAACTGGAGTATAAAGACAGAGACTGTGGTGAGCATGTGGTGACCTGGAGCCGGGAAGGGGCGACGGCGCAGGCAAGGGCCCTCGAGGATTCTTTTCTGAGTCTGTTGAGAAGCCATTGGAGGGAGTTCATTAGACGAGAGAGATGATCTGAGTTAGACTTTGCAAGTTGACTCTGGCTGCTCTGTGGAGATGGGCATAGGAGGGGCAAGAGCAGAAGCAGGGAGACTGGGAGAAGGCCATCATGGCCGCCCAGGTGGGTGAGGGGGGCTGGAAACCAGGACCCGGGCTGGAGTCCATGAGGCCTACTTATGGTCAGGGCAGCGGTGGGCTGATAGGCAGCCAGGGTGGGAGGGCAATACTTATTGGTAGAGCGCACCCGTGTGTATGGTGTAATATCCCACCATGGCTGACTCAAGGCTACTAATGTGGCAGCTCCAGCTCACCTCCGCCCGGCTGTGGAGGGCGAGGAGGCGAGAAGAACTGGAGGAGTCTTTCCAGGTCTTTGGTCTAAGCAACAGGGTAGTTAGCAGTGACACCCGCTGAGGTGGGAAAGGTGGGAGGTGGAGAGGAGGAGAGGGCAATGGAGGGAGGATTTTGGTCTGTTGGGACCATGTTAATGTTTAATATATATTAGACATCCATTTTGTAAGTTCTGGGCACCAATGTCCTTTACCTCGTTTAAGTGCTAATCCTTCCCGTAGCTCTCAGTTTGGTGGTTTCTTCTCCATTTACAGGACCATAAACTGAGGATAAAAGGGGCTCAGAAACTTAGCCAGGGTTGCACAGCCAGGAAGTGGCATAGATGAATTTGAACTTAGTTGGTATCTGAACTTAGTTGGGGTCGACGCCACCCCAGAAGCCTAACCATTGCCAATGCTGCCCATCACATCGTCATCACCGCTCTACACTACATCTCCTGGGATTTGAAAAGTGGGTCTTTAGAAAGCTTGGAAAGCCTTCAGGCCAAAGCAGAGATGTGTTGCCTGGGGTGTGGCTTTGGGGTGTGTGGGGGGTGTGTGTGTGTGTGTTTGACGAGGGGGAACCTTTTCGCTTGTTTTGTTTTGTTTTATTGGCCTGTACAGTATTTTTAAAAAGAAGAAAGAAATACATGGCATTGCGTTCAAGAGTGATATTCTCTGGCCACTGCCACAGGCCCCTCCATTCCCTCCTGTCTCACCACCCATCCGCTTTCCACACGTGCGACTCGCTGGGCCTGGGAGGCATTGCTCTGCAGGAGCCCAGGAATAGTGGCCTCTGCAGGCTGGTTCTGTGCTTGGTCCTCGCATATCAGGGAGCGAGCCCCCGTGGCTCCCGCCTCCCCCTCGCAGGTCCCCCAGCCATGGGGCCTGTGGTGTGTGTCATTTGCTCCCTTCCTTACCGAAGGCATTATTGTACTTCAGCGCTAAGAACTGTGATCTTTCTGACTCAGCAGATACTTAAACTCCCCCACCCCTTCCCCTGGCTGTATTACTGTTGTTAGTTTGCTAACATAATGAGGCTGGCGCGGGGGGGGACCGGGGGGGGGGCGTTGTTTATCTCCATCCGCAGCCTTTTAGCCTTTCTTTCTGGTGATATAAGCAATGTCACAGGGAACTTCAGCGTCACCAGATGCATCACCCGCCGTCGGGGAGGCGGAAGGAGCACCTGCCTGCCCTGGTAGCTGCCATCTGCCTGGCTCCCATGGACCGAGGGGCCTTGCTGGGCTTGGTTACCTGGAGTGGCATAGCAGGATTGACAGGAAGGTCTCACCCCAGAGTTGGCACGCCCAGGCGGCCCTGAGCACTGCTCCGGGGCTGTGGGCACTTTCCAGAGCCGGGGAGGGAGGCCAGCCTGCCTCCGTCTGCACAAGTTTGTGTATTCCCGGTGCACAGAGAGGAAGTTGTCCCAGTCTCAGGGCCCAGCCAGGTGGCTGGGAACAGCAGGGCTCCCAGAGAGCTCCGATTACGCACCTCTTCAGGAAAAGATGTTGGAGTCTGTATTACATTTATGTATTTATATATTTTAATATATATTTATATTACACATACATTATTATACAATAATTATATGTCGATATTATATATGTTGTAATATTATAAATAACATAATAAAG
>NW_005871697.1:53896-57002 GCF_000147115.1 Myotis lucifugus | reverse complement strand
GATAATTTAATCTTCACAGTAACCCAATGGGGTAAGTTTCATTCTTCTCCATTATACAGATTAAAAAAAAAATCCTTAAGGCCCAGAAACTCAAGTGCTTCTAATCCGAAGTGCCTAAAACCGTGGCAGGCATGTGGCAGGCACACAGTATCTGCGGAGTGAGCAAAAACCCAACTCCGTGCGCTCCCAGAGCCACCCAGGCTCTCCCACCACGTCGCCCTCATGGATGGGCCCGGGGAGTGTGTCCAGGGAGGTCGAAGGGCACAGCCTGACCCAGTCCGCGTCAAGCCCACAGTTCCTTTGACATCTGGCTTTTTCATTTGAAAATTCATATGAATTTTTGCATTTCCTTCATATAGTCAACCAAACTCCTGTTGTTCATTTTACTATAAAAATTCATGCTTTTGATTATTTAGTCACTTCCAGGACATCATTTTTTTTAACTTGAACTGAAACGGCCACTCTGCAGTTCGCGTGTGGGTGGTATGCTCCCAGGGTGAGCTCTGTACACCCCGGAGTCCCCAGCCCAGTGAGCAAAGGCCACGGCGGAGCCTGGTGTGGGGCCTGGGCTCTCCCTGCCCGTCAGCGGGATCTCATGCCACTTGTCCCTGTGCAAACACGGCTTGTGCAGAGGAAACGGGATGTTCACTTCCAAGCCCGAACCATCTGTCGTTTCAGACCTGGATGGTGGCTGCACCTGGGCGCACAGGGCCTTCAGCAAACAGTGCCTGGCCCAGCCCCCTGATAAGGGGTTGCCTGTCAAGCAGACTTTATAGCTCTGCCCTTCATCCCCACCAGAGTGGGTGCAAAGAGAATAAAACTTCCCAGAAGCCACTGGAATAACCCCTATGATTTATTTTATATGAGCCAGAGGTCCAGTGCGGTATGCGAAATGGGCCACGGTGAGTCAGCTCACCACACTTTGTTTTTGTTTTTGTTTTGTGTGTGTGTGTGTGTGTGTGTGTGTGTGTGTGTGTGTTTATTGATTTCAGAGAGGAAGGGAGAGAGAAACATCAATGATGAGAAAGAATCATTGATCAGCTGCCTCCTACTGAGGATTGAGCCCACAATCCGTGCATGTGCCCTGACTGAGAATCAAACCATGACCTTCTGGTTCATAGGTCGACGCTCAACCACTGAGCCACGCCGGCCGGGCAGCCCACAAGACTTTGATGTTAGAGAGCTCAGGGCCTGGGAAAAGGACCGCTTTTTGGGGCTATGCTTCCAGGATTGAGTTTCCCATCATCCTCTCCGACGAGGGAGTAGAGGCAGCACACTGGCTCTTAGATAAGGGTTCTCCATTCCCTGTGTCTTTCTTTGCCTCTTCCCGGAAACCAGCCCACGCATGTCCAGAGTCAGGCAGTGGTTTAGAGCGGGAAGGGCTCTCGGAGACCACCCATCCCTCGCATTTCACAGCCAGGGCAACTGAGGCCCAGGGGCAGGAAGGGAGGCCCCGCCCATCATAATCTGTGTAGCCGGTGCCCTGGCTGTCTGCTCTGTCCAGAATCAGGCTTTGTTCAGCTTTTCCTGTCTGGTTAACCCCCACCTTGGGGATATATCACAAAGCCAGGACCCAAAGACACAGCAAGAGGCACGGAGAATGAGGACACACAGCCCATGGCAGGTGGGCAGTATGGCTGACCGTGTGTGAGGGACTGGGTCGGTCCCTGTGCAGGCCCAGCCCAACCCAGCCTCTCCATGGCCGGGTCTCGACCTGCTGAAGCCCAGGGTGGCTGGCTTCGAGAGCCCCTGGGGGTGGCTCAGATCAAACTCACTCTTACGCAGAAAAGGGGCTCCCTTCATTCTGGTCTCTGCTCAAGTGTCACCTCTTCCAAGAGCCCTTCTGCAACACCCTGCCCTAAAATAGCATTCCTCATCACTCACTGTTCCCTTACTCTGCTGAACTCTTCTGCGTTTATCGCCACCTCTCACGTAGGCATTTGTTCATTTCTGTTTCCCTTTCTAGACTCTGTGTTCCCTGAGAGCCAGGCCCGTGTCTCTTGTTTCTGCTGTACCCCCAGAACCTCAAAGAGCACCTGCACGTTCTGTGTGCTTCATACATGTTTGTTGAATGAATAAAAAAGGAGGAATGGGGGATTACGAAGAACAGGAAGAGCTGGGTACAAGGTCAAGGTATTGGGAAGAATAGGGCAGTTCTGGGAAAGGTCAAGAGGTAGGGAATGAACAAGAAGGAAGTGTGTGGGACTGGGGACCCTGGCAAGATGTGGAGGTGCTTAGGGTCTGGCAGGTAGCAGTGGGAACTGGGGGGGAGATAGGCGTGGGGATTGGAAAAATAGTAGGATTTGGGGGAACACTTGGGAAGGACTGGGTCAAGGAAGAACGTGAACAACCCCTGGCCTTCTGAGCCATTTAAATAAATTCGAATGCAGACTGTGCTCAGAGCTTCTGCAAGGGGCTTGTCGGTGATTCTTTCAAAAATTGTCAGGCTTGATACTAGGCGCTGGCATCTGACGTCAAGGATTTTCGATCCTCTGGGGACCCAGCTTGTATTTCCCAAGGGGCCTCTATTCCTTTGAGGCTCAATACCCACCCCCGCCCCCCAGCAGGGCAGGGCCACTGGCAAGGTGGAGCCTGGTGCCAGGAGATAGGCGTATCTCCGTTACGGTGTCATCCACGTGGCTGCCCCCAAACACGTTCCCCATTTGGATGGCAGATCAGAGCAAGAAAGAGAATGTGGGAGCTGGAGGGAGGGGCCCGGCCATCTGGTCCATCCCCATCTATTGCAGAAGGTGAATGGGACTGCCGCCCAGAGAGGGTAGAGAGCTGCCTGAGGGCACACAGCAAGACGGTGGCAGAGCCCAGACTTGAACCTGCTTTTTTTTTTTCACTTGACTAGTGCTGGTATTTTGATGTTCCTCCCTTCTACAGCCTCCCCTACCAAAAAAAAAGTCTCTAAAACTTTGGCAAGGGCCTCCTGGCGCTTGCTCTAACATGATGGACCCTCTTGAACCTTATAACTAAGGTACTTGCTGAAGTTCAGACGTGCCCATGAGACAAGTGTTGTTTATGGGTAGAGAAAGTGGTTTTAGTGAGTCCGGCATTTCCCAGGCTCATCTTCCTTGGAATTCTGGTTCCCTGGGCTTCT
>NW_005871697.1:28894-53425 GCF_000147115.1 Myotis lucifugus | reverse complement strand
CTATTATATCCTTGCTGTGGAGAGACACATGAACGTGAGCATGTTAAAGACTCTGAGCCCTAACCAGTTTGGCTCAGTGGATAGAGCGTCGGCCTGCGGACTGAAGGGTCCCAGGTTCGATTCCGGTCAAGGGCATGGACCTTGGTTGCAGGCACATCCCCAGTAGGGGGTGTGCAGGAGGCAGCTGATTGATGTTTCTCTCTCATTGATGTTTCTAACTCTCTATCCCTCTCCCTTCCTCTCTGTAAAAAATCAATAAAGTATATTTTTAAAAAAAGACTCTGAGAACTTCTGTAGTTAATCCTGGCAGGCAGCTCTGAGTTCCCCACACTATTGGCTTCTCACAGAGCTGGTCTTCCTCTGGCCCACCAACTAGATGGCTCACACAAGTTAGTACCGAACTTTTCTTTTTCATTTTACACCATCCTGGGTTTTTCTTTACTTTCATGGTCAAATATATTGGGGAAACTATGACGCCTGGCCTCCTGAAAAAGGTTGGGGGTGGAGTGCCCTCCAACCAGCTTGTTGCTCCTTTAACTCGCGAGACAGCTTCACAGAGATAACTCCTCTCCTTTCCATCCTGTGATTCCGTTGGTATTGTCCTAAGAAAGCCTGCAGGCTCTTTCCGTTTGGTGAGCAGAGCAAAGCTTGTCCTCTCCCCAAATGGCCTTCCAGGCAGGCCCCAGAGTGCTCCCTGTCAGAAAACTGCATCGCTGATGCTCCCATAGCTCGGGAGGCAGACAGCATCGCTGTGTTAAGTGGGTTTGAACCCCCATCACCAGGGATTCTAGCTGTGTTTCCGTTTCTTCCCATGTAAATTGGGGCGTGCATCGTACATCCCTACGGTGGTTTTGAGCGTTATCTGAGACTAGCATTTAGAATGGCACCCATACTCACTGAGCACTTAACCTTTCATATTATTATCACTAGAATGAAAGCTCTATGCAGACAGCAACCTTGTTCTGCTCACTCCTGTACCCTCCCTCCCCATTTCTAGAACAAGGGGTGGCACATAGTAGATGCTTAGTAAAGACTGGTTGAATGAATGAATGAATGAATGAATGAGAAAAATGAATGGGTGGTCTTCCCTGTATGGAGAGCAAAGCAGGTGTCTGAGAGTCCGTTTCAGGCCGAGCAGGCAGCAGGTGAGCTGCTTTCTGCAGGGCAAGGCTTTTTCTTCCTCCGCCCGATCCTCTCTGTGTATGAATGAGGAGCCAGCACCCCCAGAGGATGCAGGTCACGGGGTGGCACTCAGAGGCAGAGCGTGAGGCGATTTCCTGGAAGGTGACAGTGTCATCTGAGCGTTTCGGGCCTTGAGGCTCCAAGCCTTGTGGCCTTCTGTTCCTGGTGACTACACCCAGGTGTGCGTTGCCCCCAGCCGGAGAGCTGCCAGTGTGAGAACCGTTTATCTCTGGAGTTTCCCAGGGAAGATGCTGCCTGTGGAGCCGCTTCTGGAAGGCGAACTGCCCTTTGCCATCAAAGGGGGGGGACCAAGAGCCCAGTGGCCCGTCTTGAACTCTTGCCCCCTCCCCCCCAACCCCCCAGGGCTCACATTCCCTCTTCTGCGGGTTGGCACCACAGCGGCGTGCTCAGCCTTGGCCTGCCGGTGTTGATCTTACCCCCACTCGAGGAAACATAGCCGAGGCACTGCCCCAAAATAAGCAGCCCAGGCTCTGTGCCGACCCCGCTCTGTCGGGAAGCGTGATGTTGATTCTCCCCGGCTCCCTGCCTTGGGTAACCTCAGCCCTGCCTGGGCGCCCGAGCCGGGGGACTGATTGCACCCCGTCCCACGTCAGCGCGTTCCTCCGGATAGCCACACCCGCATTGTTTTATTCCCCAGGCAGCCAGGTTTGGGCCAAGTGAGGTATCTTTAAGGCCTGTCTCCGGCTGGAGGTGAAAGGTGACACCCCAAGGAGGGTCCACCTGTCTCGCCCTCTGTGGTGGCGGAAGGACCCAGGCGCAACCAGGGGAGCAACCAGGGGAGAGAGCGGCACAGGCCTGGACAAAACGTGTGTGACCAGCCAGGCTCGGGGCCTTGGCCCCTGGCGCAGGACGTCCTTAGGCTGGGGATACCAATGGTTGGGGAGGGGTGTGCGCATCAAACCGATCTCTGGAGAGGGGTTAGGCCCAGATTCTCCGGGCCCGCAGCCGAGGGCCATCTTCCAGGACATGCAGCTGAGAAGAGGGTTGGCAGTCCCTCGGGCTCTCCCATGGGGCTCTGATAGCCAGTTCGGGGAGATCTCACCAAAGGCCGGAGCCTGATGGGCCTGTGCACTAGTTCACAGCGGACTCGGCGTCTGCAGCATCCATTTCCCCGGTCCCTGGGTCATTTGCTTCTCCTTTCTAGAGTCTTGTTGGAGGAATAGCAGTTCTTGAGGACGGGCAGTGTAGAATTGGACCCGCCCTCCCCTCCAGCCCCCAACACTGCTGTTCCAGTGACCACACAGGGTGTGCAGGGGGCCCTTTCCAAGTCAAAGATTCTCCAGGAGAACACATCTGGGCCCTGAGAATTGAGGAGAGCAGTCTACCTCTCTCATCCTGGTCATCGGTCTGGGTCAGAGGCCCCGTTCCCTCCGAGCACATGGCCATCTGCAGCTGCACTGCGCCTGGCTGGTTAGGGTTCAGCCTCCAGCTACACCCCGAGAGCATCATCCATGTCTCTCTCACCCCAGCTCCCCGGGGAGTTTAAACGTGGTGCCGGGTGCTCACGTGCCGCCAGTGCCACCCATTCTTTGACCAGGCAGCGGTGCTTAGCCACAGCTCCCAACTCTCGGGGTGCAGTTGCAGGAGGAGGAGAGGAAGGGGTACCAAGTCTGCATGTCCTTTGAGGGCTGATGATGGAGACAAGGTGTTTCTGCTGGCATTTGGCTCCTCCGGAGAGATTCCAGGACACTGGTTTGCTTGCAAGTGGCTTCTGGATGTTCATAGAAGTCTCGGTCTCGGTAGATCATCCAGAAACCTGATATAGGTGTGGAATCCTAGAGAGAGCATGCAGCCCAGCCTGCTTATAGGTGAGGAAGCTCGCGCCCACAGAGACCACAAGGACACAGGGAGGCTAGAGATCTGGAGGGCAGCCCAGCTGGATGGCCACCACCGTTACAGCCTCCGCCCACCGGCCACTTCCCCTCGGCTCCTGGGCATCCCTAGAGCTCACATGCATCTAGAGCAGCGGTTCTCAACCTGTGGGTCGCGACCCCTTTGGGGGTCGAACAACCCTTTCACAGGGGTCGCCTAAGACCATCGGAAAACACATATATAATTACATGTTGTTTTTGTGATGAATCACTATGCTTTAATTATGTTCAGTTTGTCACAATGAAAATACATCCTGCATATCAGATATTTACATGACGATTCATCACAGTAGCAGAATTACAGCTTTGAAGTAGCAACGAAAATAATCTTATGGTTGGGGGTCACCACAACATGAGGAACTGTATGAAAGGGCCGCGGCATGAGGAAGGTTGAGAACCACTGATCTAGAGCTTGTCTTTAAAGGCAGTGCTCGTGGAGGAATGCTTGCTAAGAGAGAACCTTCCATTTTCCACGGGGCTTTGATGGAGCCATGGAGTATGCCCCGCCCTCCTCTGATCTCCCCGGCTGGCCTGCTGCGGGGGCCACAGCCTCTACATCAGGGGTCCTCAAACTACGGCCCGAGGGCCACATGCAAATACAAATATTGTATTTG
The DNA here is from genome assembly GCF_000147115.1 of Myotis lucifugus. Lineage (NCBI taxonomy): Eukaryota > Metazoa > Chordata > Mammalia > Chiroptera > Vespertilionidae > Myotis > Myotis lucifugus. Next base: position 49,737 of record NW_005871697.1, on the reverse strand, counting down.
TTCCCGTTTTGTTTTTTTACTTCAAAATAAGATATGTGCAGTGTGCATAGGAATTTGTTCATAGTTTTTTTAAAAACTATAGTCCGGCCCTCCAACGATCTGAAGGACAGTGAACTGGCCCCCTGTTTAAAAAGTTTGAGGACCCCTGCTCTACATCCTTCACCTGCTGCCCTCATCACTCAGCTCTATCCCGGAGCTCACAAAGAGGAACCCACCTTGTAACTAGCCACTTGCCTGCTGGACGAAGATGAGCATGTGGTGATTCGGGCAGGAGATAAGATATTTGTCTTCCTCGTTTGACCTGTGGCGACCTCATGGCCGTGTGTAAAACAGGGAGGGCCATGGAGTGGCAGTTTCTGTACGGGACTCAGGTGGGTCTTTGTCCTTTGAAATTATCACACAACTATCCTGGTCTCACCGGAGATGGTCACTGTTCGAGTCGTAGCTCATACTGACATGGGGAAGCTAGGCACCAGTCGGAAGATCAAGCCTTTGTCAGCCCGGGTCTCCCCTTGAGTTCGGGCATCCATCCTTGACCCCACTTCTTAGGGAGAGAGAGGAAACGGTATTCTCCCATCATTGCTTCCCAGATCTCTCCTGGAGCTGCTGAACTGGTTGGCCTTTGCGATCAAATCCACACTGATCTACTTTGGGGAGAAGAAATGAGTCATGAGTAGTTCTGGCTGTGGTTTAAATTGAAAAATCGAGCCCTAGCTGGTTTGGCTCAGTGGATAGAGCGTTGGCCATGGACTGAAGGGGCCTGGGTTTGATTCCAGTCAAGGGCAGGTTCCCGGTCCCGGTCGGGGTGCGTGCGGGAGGCAACCAATTGATGTGTCTCTCTCACATCGATGTTTCTCTCTGTCTCTCCCTCTCCCTTCCACTCTCTAAAAATCAATGGAAATATATCCTCAGGTGAGAATTAACAGGAAAAAAAAGAAAAATCAAACCTTAGGCACAACTTGTAAAATATAACATGTTAAAGAAAAGAGAGCCAGTGTGAAATTGTATATTTCCTATTCCCCCCATAACACATGCGCGCGCGAGCACGCGCACACACACACACACACACACACACACACACAGATTGAGAGAGATCATTCCATTTGAATTGACTGTCAGTGGTGGATTGGAAGAGAGGAAGGGGAAATGCTGGTGCCCTCCTTAACGACCATAGAAATTCCCAAATATGACTTCCAAATAGGCCTGAACTGCACTGGTCCAGGCCAGCCCAGCAGTTTAGTGGTCAAGGTCAGAGAGATGAAGTGCCAGTCTTCGGCCATCCTGTACAGAAACCTCCTGACCCCCTGCCCAGTGCTCTGCCTGCCTATTCCATGTTACTTCTCTCCTGGAGTGACCGTTCCAAGTGGCCCATGACTCACCAGAGCAAGCCGGTCACATGGCGTGATCGTCACACCAGCAGCTTTGTTCCCAAACTCAGTGACCCTCTGTCATCATCACGTACCTTGTGGCTTTGAATGACTTTTTGTTTGCTTCACGATGTCAGACTCACCAAGAGAGAAAGAAGTTTTACATTGTAAAATATCTTCAAAGTCTAAATACATTCTGAAAAAGACAGTCAGAAGGCTTTAAGCAATGGCAGTGTTGCTGGAGGGTGTGAGTTTGTGCATTGGGACATCTGTGTCTAGTTTCCACCACTTACTGATCTCGGATAACTGTTTACCTGTGCCTCAGTTACCTCATCTGTAAGATGGGAGTGATAAACCGATTTCGTAAAGTTGCTGTGAGAATTAAGTGGAATGCTATACATAATGTACTCAGCACATTCTTTGGTACGTAATAAGCAGTCAACGAATATTTGGTAATATCATCATCATCTCTCTTTTTTGTTTTTAGATCGGACTCTGTTGTAGTTGTAGATGTTATCAACCCACACAAATAAATATGGTGCAAAGAATATGAAGAATCAAAGAATTAGCCCCGTAGGGTTTGTGCAGTCATTCAGCAGGTGTTAACTAAGCACTTACTATGTGCCACACACAGAGCTGCACATTGGGGTCAGTAAGACAAACGTGGTCCCGTCTTCAAGATTCCTACCCTTGTGCCGGGGAGACAGGCATTGAACGGGTGATTACAAGTACGGGGGGTGTTACCACACGGATGCCCTGTGCTGGAGAGGGGAGAAATCATGCATTCTGGTCACCCCACTGCTCCAACCAGAAGAACGCACCGATCTCCCTGGAAATCAGTCTGTGTAAATTTAGCTCTGGGGGGGGAAACACAGCCGTTCCATTTCCAAACTGGAATTCTCCCCCTCTGTGTTTTTGGGAAGCACAGATGCCTTGGCGTTCTCCCTCTAACAATAACTGAGATTGTTCACAATTATGAATGGTTTTGGTTGACTTCAGCTCCAACAAAACCATGAATCATTTCATAACTTCTGAAATTGCAAAGAAATAACAAACACTCTGGCTCCTGGGGGGGGAATGGACACGTTATGGAGCACAAATTAAAATGTGAATCCTTCTTTGTTTGTTTATTTAGCAGCTGCACATTGCAAAGCCAGCTGGCAGTGGATGGAAAAGCCAAGTTGAGTGTCTAGGTACCTGCGATACCACGTGTACAGTTCATCTGTGGAGTTCATAGCGAGCCACGCTATACCCTCCTTTCTCCATCTCTCTCAAAGCTTTGAGCCAGACGCATTGTGTCATACACGTTACCATGTTCTAAGGAAGTGAGGGTGAAAGGAGATGCATGTGCAGAGGGTATCTGTCAGGGATCCCCATCACAGAGACCCAGGTGCACATGCATCCTTTGGTGGGCCCACTTTTTTTGTTAGCAGACCTGTTGGATCCTCTTGATGCTTGGCCACAAGATAAGGTGTTCAAAAGGTGGTACCCAAGAGGGTCAGCTTTCCCTGATCTATGAAAGCCTTTGAAGTCCCAACTGGGCCTGGGAGTTGAGCAAGGCTGGGATACAGGTTGGCAGTTCCTTCTCTTCCCTCTTTGTCTAGAAAGGAACATCCTTTCTTTAAAAGGTGCTTCCTGCTCACCAACACCCAGATGCATTCAGAGGCCCAGCTGGGTTCTACCTTCTCCGAGTTGAGACCAGATTAGGAAGTGGGGACAAACCGATGAGAACTACGCCACAGAGTAGAGTCTTGCTTTCCCGTCCTATTGGCATTCTTCGTTAACGTTAGTGATGTCAACATAGCTGTTTTTGAAATAGAATTTGCTGAAAAGGTACTTCTTTTGGAAAACAGGCTCGGGAAGCCATTGTTTCCCCCAACTCTGCTCTTGGTCTGTTTCCACTCTGGGGTACAAGACAGACAGCAATAAACTCAGACCCATTGGCATAGCATGTCCTCCCACACACATTTATTCTTAAATAGCATTTTCGCTACATAATTAATACCTGCTTATTACAGATACATTAGAATATACAGACTTTAAAATGGAAGGAAAAGAAATAGGACCTGTATTCCCACTACTCAAGGTAAACCGCCATATATGTATATATCTCCAGACTTCTTTCAATACATGTGTACATGTTTTTAAACAAAAATTAGTATCAAATGAACACATAATTTTGTTACCCCTTCTTACATTCAGTATGCGCTGTGAGCACTTTCCTGCATCAACAAATAGAATTGCATATCATTGTGTATGCTCTGTGCATCTCTTGGAAGATCTTTTATTTCTCTCTCCTCGCCATCAGAGATGGAGACAATAGAAAACGCGCTTTACCGTTGCATCGCGCAGACTCACATCTTGGGCACCTTTGAACGTTTTGCGCTGGCCCATTACAAACACTCCACCTGCAACCCTTCCCACATTGAGTTGTGACAAAGGGTATGCTCAGTTCATCAGCCATTGCCAAGGGGAAGACCAGCTTTGGCACCATGGAAACCATGGGAAATGGCCTTGGTGCCACTCAGAAGCACTGAGTAGATTGTCTCAACAAAGGAAAAAGGACGACGTTTTAATAGAACTCTCTTTGGTAACTAGATGCTTTAATAAAAGCAGATGGGTCAGCATTCCCCTCCCCAGCCGCGGCTTCCTGCAGCTGGGAAAATCCCTCCAGGGACAGAGAGGGTTCGAGGGACATGCTGGACAGGCCCTGTGCCCAGGTGCTGAGCCCATAGGGACTGCACCACCCGATAAGAATATCTGTTTCCTTTCGGAGTCTACAGCTGAAGAGGCTGAGCCACCACATTCTCCAGGTTTTAATGAAGAATTATTTCAGTGATGAGTCCTGGGGAATAATTGCTGAATGTTTGTTATTCTGGGGGGAAAGTGAAGAGTTTCCATATTTAGAGCAGATTGGCAAATGTGAGAACTACTGCATATAATCCCGGGGCGGGACCCTTGCAAAAGTCATCGTTAATTACCCCTGGAGCCTTCAGCCATGGATCTCTTCCCCAAGGGAGAGGACTAGGATTGTCATTTATTCATCAAAAGACAGCAACAGATAGCGTACAGCGTCTTAGAGGGGGTGACCCGGCAGAGAGTGTGGCCGAGCCTTTGGGGGTGGGGGTCTCAGTAACTGGCCTTGAACCATTCAAAAAAAGCTCCCCAAAGGTCAAGCTTTCGAATGGTAAGAACCACTTGCCATTATCCCCTGGGGCTGCAGAAGGTGAATGAGTGAATAGTCCAGAGAGTGGAGGAGCAGAAGGCCTCCCATAACCCGGCCAGAGGCAGGACAGAGGCATCCCAAGGTGGGCCACGCGGGACTCCCCTACAGACCCGGCAGTGCTCCGCCGCTGCGCCTAGGCAACTGTCCCCAACGAACTCGGTGCACTCTGAGTGGTGACCATGCTTGGAGGCTGTGCTGTGATCCCCACCATGAGGGAGGCCAACATGATTGAGAGCAAAGCCGGGAGGTGAAGCATCACTTGTCCAGTCCCTTCCTGGGCCTGATGTGCAGCATTGGTGGTACCAGGGTGACGAAGTGGGGGGAAGTGAGCCCCTTTGCTGTTCTCTGCCAGCCCTTCTGATCAAGTCAAAGGGAGCGTTTCCATTGGGCACTAGGATGTCTTTAATATCCTTCTAAGGCTTGCTAATCTTCCTTTTCAACAAAGAGCAGTTTCTTATATGGTTTTATTCTATGGTTTGCTTTCCACTGTATTTGCTTTCATGCGTTATCTACTATTTAAAGCATGCGATACTGGTTTTCCATTTAAGGCAGTGATGTAAAATGTCTTTTTTAAGTAATAAGGTGATGTTTCTTTCTAGAACGTAGAATTAAATTAAACGACTCAGCTAATCGACTATGGTGGTACATGGCTGTGACCAAAACTCATGAGAGGCTAAAGTCTGAGAAATGCTCAGTCAGACCCGCTCCTTTCCTTACCATGCGGTCCAACGCCTCTTCTTGCCAGGGCAGCTGCGAAGGCATTTGGGTTGAGTGCGTGTGGGTTATATCACTCACGGTAGCTCCTGATTACAGGCCTGTGGTTGCTGACTCTGACCAGAGGTCATACTGTCCGCTGGCAGGAACCCCGGCCTGAGCCTCCATGGGAAGCCACGCTTCCCATGAAAGTCCTGGGCTTGGGAGTTACTTATACCTGAAAACAGCCCGCATTCATGGGAGCTCACCACCAGAGTTAGGAGGTGCTATGGAGGTCACTCAGCCCATTATCTCAAAAATGGATCAAAGACCTAAGAGCAAAACCCATAAAATGGGTAAATCTTTATGGGTTTGGTAAAGGGTTCTTAGATATGGCACCAAAAGCACACGCAACAGAAGAAATAAACAGATAAATTAGACTTGATAAAATTTGAAGATGTTGTGCTTCAATGGACATCATCATGAAAATGCAAAGATAACCCAAAGAATAGGAGAACATATTTGTAAATCCTATATCCAATAAAGGATTTGTATCCAGAATATATAAAGAACTTTTATAACTCAATAAAAAGACAAATATCCCAATTAAAAAATGGGCAAAGGATCTGAATAGACGCCTCCAAAGATGGTGTACAAATGGCCAATAGCACACAGTTTGATTCCTGGTCAGGGCACATGCCCAGGTTGTAGGCACAATCCCCAGTGGAGGGCGTGCAGGAGGTGGCCGGTCAGTGATTCTCTCTCATCATTGCTGTTTCTGTATTTCTCTCCCTCTCCCTTCCCCTCTCTGAAATCAATAAAAATATATTTAAAAAAGAAAAGAAAAGAAAAACAAATCCTGGTAGGGATTCTATCTGTGATCAGACCCCGCAGGCTAACGAGACCGCGGAGCGTCTTTGCTGTTGGCTGGAATTACATCCGACCAGGCAGTCACCCTGGTTACCTCGGGCTGATGAGAAGCTCTGATTAGCAGTTACATACTTGACTCTGCTTAGCAAGAAGAAACTGAACCCTTCATGGCCTGAGGAGTGCTGTGGAGTGGAGCAAGCCTGCATCGCCTGTGTTCTGTGGCCGCTTTGGGGGGAAGGCCAACTGCAGGTTTGGGGGATTCCACCTCTTTGTCAGATGATGGTTCTCCAAGGTCATTTGGGCCCCGTGAGACCCTCCCTCCCCTGGACTCCTGGCTTCCTCTGCTCACTCAGATCCCGCTAAGGAGGCTTTCATCACCACCCAGGAGTTCCCTGTGGAAGGCTGGAACCAAGGAGGGCAGTGGGAAGGGGGCCGGCCACCACAGCCAGGCTGGGCCAGCACCATACTATCAGGAAAATGGGCAGGCTCAGTGCTCTGAGCCACCATGTCATCCAGGTCTCTAGCACTAGCCCCCGTGATGCCTGGAGAGCTCTGAAAATAAGCCAGGTATGGGCTGCTCTGAGGTCTACTCTACCTCTAGTATCTCAGACAACCAATTTTCAAAACATGTTTTACTCTAACATTTTCCATTGGGTAAAATAGTGCCTTCAGGATTAACCTACACTAGAGTCTTAGGACCTCTGAGCCAGGAAGACATCCCTCAAACAACATTTATTTATCTTATAGATGAGGAAAGCCTTGAAATAGAGATGCCTCATTTACCACTGTGGGTCCAGGAGGTGTGGCCTGGGGTAGGCTCTTGCCGCTGGTGTGATAGTCAGGGTCATTTCTCCATTCGTAGAAATTGGTGAGGGCTCCTTTTCCTCTGTGCGGCTGCTAAATTGAGTTTGTATGGATTTGTCTTGGAATCACAGCCTTGATGTTCCCTTTGATTCTGTTGGCCGGGGTGTCGCTTGGGTCTATTGTAGAAGAGTTCACGGCCCTGGCCAGTTAAAGGGGGGGCCAAGGGGGTGCTCTGGGGCCGCCAGAAAATCAGCCTTCTTGACTCATGCATTGGCTCCTGAACGTAGCAGGCATTGCCCTCGGTAGTTGCAAAGTACGAAAGAAGTTGGGGTACTCCTGACCCAGAAGGAGCTGACGGGTGAGCCTAAGATGGCAAATGTTCCGTAGGTGGGTGCACTGGTCACCCTGATGCAAAGGCGGGGAATACTTGGGCCACGTGGAGGGCTGGGGACTTGAAGAGAGGGGGCGATTGTTGGGTGCAGGAGGCCCAGGGGACGTTTTCTGCGGGAGATCGCATTGGAGCTGGCCCCTAAGGAGTCAGTAAGATTTGGGAACTGATACGATGTACTTTCTCTGTCAAAACATGGCCTCCTGGGAGTAAAAAAAACATTACAGTGGAGACACCAGCAGTACCAAGTTTGGAGGCTGGAGCTGAGAGCTCAAGGGGGAGGGTAGGTGGAGGGCATTCTTTGAAGATCCCCAGGGCAAACCACCCCCAACCCCATCCCCCACCCCCTCTCTGTGCTGGGTTTCCTGTCTGCAAAATGGTGGGGCTGGTAAAACAGACGGTCAGCTGCTTTCTGCCCTGACATCTGGAGAGCCAGGCCACGCCCTTTGTATTTCTGGGGACACGAATGCACAGCGTTAGGCGCTTCCAATGCTGTGATGGCCACACACTGTGCAGAGGGCACCACATGCCCCAGCAACACCCAGTGAGGCCTGGAGGTCAAGTCACTTGCTCCCGGGTTCATCCATTCACTTAGCAAATTAGTGGGTGCTTCCGTGCGCTGGGTCCTGCCCGGGGCATGAAGTGATGAGCAACGCAAACATGGTCTCTGCCCTCACGGAGCTTAAAGGTTGTATGGAGGAGAGGGACAAGAAACAAACACACAGTGAATCTTATTATAACATGTGAATGATGCAGGCATTTTTAAAAAATATTTATTTACTTCAGAGAGGAAGGGAGAGGGAGAGAGAGAGAAAGATCAGTGATGAGAGAGAATCATTGATCGGCTGCCTCCTGCACAACCCCTACTTGGGATCGAGCCCACAACCTGGGCATGTGCCCTGACCAGAAATCGAACCGTGACCTCCTGGTTCATAGGTCGACGCTCAACCTCTAAGCCATGCCGGCCGGGCCATACAGGCATTTTCGGAGAGAGACTAATGAGAGGTGTGTAAGTTAGACTGGGCGTGTCAGAGGCAGCAGGACTCAAACCCAGGTCTTACCCAGTCCAGGGCACATTCCTTAATGACTGTGCCCTGCTTCCTGCCAGCTGAGAGCTCTGCAGGGTCCCTGGGAGAGTTGGGGACAGAGTCAGCCTTCTTTCCTCAGAGCCTACCCACGGCCTGGGTGGCTGAAAGGGACTCGTGGGTGACCCCCAATGTGGCCCTAACACCCAGGCTCTCTTTTTTTTTTTCCTTCAATTTATTTTAATCTTTATTGTTGAGAGTATTACAGATATCTCCCTTTCCCCGCCCAAGTGTCCCCCTCCACCGGTTCCCACCCTGCCCAGGCCTTCGCCACCCTACTGTCTCTATCCATAGGTAAGATCTTTGGTTAATCTCTTTCTGTCCCCCGTCCCCGCTTCCCTCTGAGATTCGTCAGTCTGTTCCATGTTTCCATGCCTCTGAATTCTATTTTATTCACCAGTTTATTTTGTTCATTAGGCTTCTTGTTCATTCATTTTGATTTTTAGATTCAATTGTTGGTAGATACATATTTATTGCCGTTGTATTGTTCATTTTTTATCTTTTTCTTTCTTCTCTTCTTCCTCCTCTTAAAGAATACCCTTCACCATTTCATGGAATACTTGATGAACTCCTTTAGCTCGATCAGCCTCTCCTTTCCACGCGCCTGCTCAGGCCTTGCCGGCCCCAGGCCTCCCGACACCGTTGTTAAGCTTTCTTCCAGGGTCATGTTACGGAAAACCCCTGCTGAAGTCTGCCAGCTGCAATCGCAAGGGCGCCCGTGAGGACACCTCTTCTGTAGGGTGTCTGTGTTCATGGGAACACGCCAGGTCACAATCCGGACCTCAGAGCCCTGCACACAGAAGCAAGGACCCTGTGGCGGGTGTCCCTGGGGGCTGCCACTGCCCGAGACCCGAAGGTGCTGTGCACGCTGGGTGGGCCAGTTCAGTGTCTCCTGGCTAAATGCAGCTTTAACAAACTTTCCAACCCAGCCAGCATGGCTCAGTGGTTGAGCATCGACCTATGAACCAGCAGGTCATAGTTCGATTCCTGGTCAGGGCACATCCCTGGGTTGCAGGCTCCATCCCCCGTGTGGGACATGCAGGTGGCAGCTGATCAATGATTCTCTCTCATCATGGATGTTTCTCTCTCCCTCTCCCTTCCTCTCTGAAATCAATAAAAATATATTTTTTTAAAAGAAACTTCCCAGCTGGGGCCAAAAGCAAGGAGTTAGAGTGTTCATGAACTAAAGTCCTTTTCCTCTGCCCAGGATCTTCCTTAGGGAACAGCTCCCAGCACCATGTCCCTCCAGAGCCCTACTGTGCGCCTGGTTTTCTGTACCTTGGACCCTCCCTCACGCACCCTCCCCACCACAGCGGTCTGTCTGTGGCCATTGGCTGCTGTCCTTTCTCACCGCTCGCCCCTCCTTTCCTTCCCTTTCCTGCAGCCCTTTCCCCGGAGGCAAACCTGTCATCTTTTTCCTGGACACCAGCCTTTTCCAAAAGACTTTACGGAGTGAAAGTTGAATTGATGTTTGTTCACTAATCAGACAGGCCTTTTCAGTGTGTAAGAGTTTGCTCCTGTAGAGGGCCATGTGACATCGGTCTAAGGCAGTGGTTCTCAACCTTGGCTGCACATTAGAATCACCTGGGATTCTTTTTAAAATCCTGAATTCTGGGCCTCATCCTCCGGAAATTCTGTTTCTTTGTTACTAATGTCGTGGCCCCACCCCATCACAAAGGCATTCATAACAAAATGCCCGCCTGGACAAGCTCCGTTTCCTCTCTGGCCTGCCTCTCTGAGTAACAGACCCATTAACTGGCCATTTTTCCTCTTCTCTCCTCTGTCTAATGCATTCTCCACATGCCTGCTGGAGCAGCCTTTGCCCAGCTCAGCTCCCCTCAGTCACGGCCACACACACACACACACACACACACACACACATACACACGCATACACACACACAGCTGCACTGCCCAGAGCACATGGACTTGGGCCGGCCATTGGAGCAGAACAGAACCGCCTGGTCCCTGAGCTCTGCCATCTCCCTCCCTCAGGGCGCACGGTTTCCTTCACCTGGAATAACCCCAACCCGCACGTCCCACTCTCTGCCTGTCACACCCACCTCTCCTGGGCCGCAAGGTGCATGGCTCTCCCGGAGCCCCTGCCTCCCCAGTGAGCTGTGCTCCCGCCTCCCCTCGCTCCTGTAGCACGGGGCTAGTTGTTCTCTCTCTGGCGGCACAGCTGGCATTCTTCTGCTGTGGATTAAGGTGGTTTGTCCCAGATCTCATCTCACAGACCGGATTATAAGCTTCTCGTGGGCAGCCCCGTGTCTTTGGATTCACGGGGCCTCGCAGGACACCGTGCACATCACAGATACTCAGTAAATAGCTGAATCAGAGCGGCTTGAACGGTCCGCCTCCAAAACCTGAATCACATCTTCTTCCCTAAAATCCTGTAAAAATAAGCACCCATTTGTCTCCCTAAGGAGACAGGGGCTCCTGGGGCAGGAGTGTGACTTTCGTTAAATCCAAGTGCCGATGGGATCCTATTACAAACATGAGATCTAACGGGGAAGTTTTGTGAGCCCCCACCATGTGCAAAGCCCTGTTAGGTGTGTGGGGGGGGGGCGGCGGGGGAGGCACAAAAAGAGTTTGTCTGCTGGAGGAGGAGTATTTAGTACGTGCTGCCCCTGCCCCGAGCCTCGAGGTGCAGCGGTGAATAAGACGGAGCCCCAGCTCTCTCCGGGACGGGGAAGCAGACACCAAAATGTAGTTGTTCGTATGGAAAATAACACAAGAAGAATCCGTGAATAGTAATACAAGAATAAACTCTGTGCTTCGTGTACTCACATTTTCTTATGAAGAAAAATAAAGCAGAGCAAGAGGGGTAGAGGGAGCTGCTGTTTTGTGGTGACCGTCGGGGACATGCCCTCCAACGTGAACTTCAGCAGAGACTCAAAAGACGGGTGGAAGTGAGGGAAGAGTGTTCCAGCGGAGGGAACAGCAAATGCAAAGTCCAGAGGCCCCGCGGCGGGAGCACTTTTTGATGTGCTTAAGGATCCGACGGAGGCTTGTGTGGCTGCAGTCGCGTGTCTGGGCCATGGTTGAGGCTGCGCTTGGGACTTGGGCTTGTATTCGGGGTGCAGTGGGAGCCCTGGGAAAGTAGTGATCTCACTGAGGAGAACAGCCCGGGGACACGGAGTAGAGGCGGGGAGATGGTGAGGGGACTGTTGGAGTTATTCCAGGGAGAGACTGTGGTGGCCCAGAGCAGGGCAGTAGTGATGTAGGCAGGGGGGCGGCAGAGTGGTCAGGAAGGCCAACGGGATTTCCTTTCCTATTGAATGGGAGCGTAAGAGAGAGGAGTCGAGGGTGAATCCGGGGTTTGGGGCCTGAGTGACTGATAAAATGCATCTGTTGCTCACTGAGACAGGACACAGGAGGGACAGGCTTGGGCAGCCAAGTCAGGACTGTCGTTTGGACACATGAAGCTACATCTGCCTTCTCCCAAGTTCATGGCCGTCACTATCACAACACTCCTCCCTGCTCAACCTAAATGCAGCCTCGACATCTCCTCAGTCCTCTCCTAGAATGAAGGCTGTCTCTTTCCCGGAGGCGAGGGAGAACCCAGTGAGCATGTCCCGGGGCGGGGAGGGGGGCAGCGTTAGGGGGGAGGGTGTCCCTATGGCCTGGCATCGTCTGCGGAAGTTCCCAGGAGGAGAGGAGAGGAAACGGAGCTTTCGTATCAGTCAGGGGGCTATTTGCTGCAAGTCACAGAAAACCCAACTCCAAATGAGCTACACCATATAGGAAGTTATTAGCTCACATGTCAAGAAGTCTGGACATTAAGCAATGCCGAGGCTGCCCCAGGAAGCCATCGGGGACCCCAAAACTTTCTGTCTTGTCCAGGGGTCCTCAAACTACAGCCCGCGGGCCACATGCAAATACAAATATTGTATTTGTTCCCGTTTTGTTTTTTTACTTCAAAATAAGATATGTGCAGTGTGCATAGGAATTTGTTCATAGTTTTTTTTTAAACTATAGTCCGGCCCTCCAACAGTCTGAGGGCCAGTGAACTGGCCCCCTGTTTAAAAAATTTGAGGACCCCTGGTCTTGTCTCTCTGCCAGTCTCAGACCCGAGCTGGCTCCTCACTGCAGCAGCTCAGACCCCACCTGGTGACAATGGCCAAGCGTCCGGGTGGGGTGGCCCCCCAAACTCCTGAAACTGGGGAAAAGGTAAGAGGATAGGAGGTAATCCCATTCACAAATATCCCATCTGAGATGCTACCTCCAAGTCCAAGAAATAGCTAACGTGTTTTGTTTCAACATTCCCAGGGTGTGTTTTACAGGCTGTCCCAGACAGCTCCCTTAAATCCTCATAATAAGGTGGCTGGATGGGAATGATCCCATTTTACAGATGAGGGTCAGAGACATGAAATGACTTATTCAGGGACATCCCGATAGGCAATAGCAGGGTGGCTTTTGAACCAGGTCTTGTGACCCCTGCGTCCGGTGCTGTAGGCGACTCTGCCAGGAGCATTGCCCGATGCAGTCATGACCGGCTGGGAGTCAGCGTGCTTATTAGCAGGAGATGTTCCTAAAACTTCATCAATGGAACCAAGTTGAAGAGTTAGCTCAAGGAGCTACCATCACTTGAAGGCGTGTGATATGTAAACGGTAAAATACAGGGCGTCATTAAGCTCAAGGGCATGTTTTAATAGCAGTTCATTAACGTCGGCAAAATCGTCAGCAAACATTTCCCTCTTCTGCTCAGATGGGTCCTAGGAAGGAGGATGGTAATAGAGAACCCCAGGTGGTCAAGTACGCGGTGGATTTTCCCAACAGCCTCCTTTATGGGGAAGAGCTTGCCTGTAGGGGAGTCTCCTCACGCTCCCACGCCCCGCCCTCCCCTTGCCAACACACAAGCCATCCTCGGCTGGTGGTCCTGCAGAGGTTGGCGCAGAATCCGGCTGCTCCCAAGGTTGGCACAAGGTGAGCTTTTCCCTGTAGGAGTCACTTTGGTACCTAGTGGATCTCATCCTGAACTTGCCCATCAGCCAGGCTGCCATGTCTCGGCATCTAAAGCAGCCCGTTCGATTTCTGGGAAGTTGATAAGTACTTTTTCTGGAGGCCACACAGAACCAGAAGGCTTTGAGCCAGAAGATGCCAGCTACTGTCTCCTATTCTCTGAGGCCTTGTTGTGAGGGCAATCAGTTAGATTCGTTCCCTGCAGAAGGAGCAACGGGCAGAAATTACAGGGAGAATAGAAATCGTCCTCCACCCTCAAAGTACGGCCGCTCGGAGAAGGAGAGAGGGAAATCCGTGTCCAGCGAGCTGATCGGTTCAGGAACTTGGGTGTATGGTTTACTGAGAACATACATGAAGGTCCAAGGTGAGCTCTAGGTGCTGTACTCTGTCCCCATTGGTTGCCAGTCTCTGGCTGACAGGGCAAATGCCGGCCTGGGTGGGGCAGCCTCTGTGAACCCAGTTCCTCGGACTCTGAGTCCGCCAGCTGGTGCCCCAGACGCCAGGCTGCCGGCAGGACCCTGTGAGATGAGGGCTGGGAAGCAGGGTCCTGCATCGTACTGGCTGACTTGGCGGGGCGTTCGGCTGCAGAGAGCAGGGCCAGCCGGAGGGAGTGGGCGTGAGCTGGGGCACTCCACCAGCGCCTTGGTAAAGAGCACAGGGTCTAGCAGAGGCCTGCTCCGCCACCCACTCCCTGTGCAACCTTGAGCAGGTGGGTTCATCTCTCTTGGCCTCCACTTGCCCTCTGTGGCGTGGAGATAGTCATGGTACCTTCCTAGAGGGGTGAGGATGAAAGGGGATGGTGTCCGTAAGCCACCGAGCATGGTGTCAGCCCAGGGTGGTTCCTCAGTGTGTTCACGTGGGGAAGCCATTCCCTCTTCCCTCCTGCATCCTTCCCTCCTGCATCCTTCCCTCCTGCATCGGAGGCCAGCGTCCTCCTCAGGGACTTGGGACTGTTGCTATGGGTACCAGCCCTCTGAGGATTCACGTCCTCACTGAGTTCTCAGACTAGGAACACCTCATCCACACACCATCCCCAAGAATATTCAAGCGGACGCCCTCCACACCGTTCCCCCTGGCCCAGCCCAGTCCCACTGTGAATTGGGGGGGTCGGGGGGCCTGTCTTCATAGAGGAGAGATGCCCTGCTGCCTTGGGGTGCACTGGCCTCCCCCCCGCCCCAGCTCATAGGACCCTTCTGGCAGGTGGAGCCCAAGTCACCCCGGGGAGGTGCCTGCTGGAGCTGGATTCTGAGGCTACAGAGAGATTAGGGGTGATGGGCCCGCATTCTTACCTCCTGGTCCAGAGCTCTCAGCTGGGGAGTCGCTCTCTCCTGACCTTTGAGTGTCTAAGGAGATAGCACCAGCAGCAGCCATCGCTGGAGCCCAGTGTTCAAGCAGGGAACAATACCACCCCCTCCAGGCCCTCTAGCCTGGCCCAGGTTCTGGCCAGCTCTCCCAGGAGGGCTCCCTCAAGGACCCTGGGTCTGGTGCCAGGGCCCATCACCCCCACCATTCCTCCTCTCGCCCGCAGCAGCGTATGACTCGTCTTATCACAGAGATTAGCAGGCAGGAGCCTGGGCTGTGGGGTCAGAAGACGGCTGTTGGAGCCCCAGCCCGGCGCCCGGCCAGCTTGTGACCTTGAGCAAGTCCCGTTACCTTTCCAAACCTCTGTGTTTTCCCCTGGAAGATGGGGAGGGGGATAGCTATCCTTTCTCCTTAACAGGGTATGTGCGACGTCCAGTAAGACAACCATAAGGCAATGCTTAGTTGTTTGAGAGCCTGTAAAGAAAGCCAGTGGTGAGTGTGAGGAATGAAAATGTCCCTTGCAGTCCAGGGGGGCAGATATTGACCACGCTTTTCAGACATCTGGTGTTGGCAGGCACTTCCTGGGACCACCTGCCAGCTTCAACGCTGAGCTATGGGGTACCCCGCTGAGCTCCTCTCGGAGGTGTGGCCTTGACATGAAGGTCTTCGAAACCGGGCTGTGGCCTAATGGGCTGCATGCTCCTGGCGTGTTTGGAAGCAGAGCTGGGGGAGGTGTGGGTGGCAGAGTGGGATGAAGGAGCCAGCATTGAGCCTCTGCCTCCTTCCCAGGCTGGGAGTGGGAGGGCGATGTCAAGTCTTCCTAGGACTGAGCTTCCCATTAAAAAAATAAAACATAACCTCCAAAAAATTAAAACCCTAAACCTTGTTGAAATTCTAATGAAAATTTATATCAAGTTCCAACATACAGAGGGGAATTTTTGTAATGGTCAGTGCTCTTATTCAAGAACATATACCTCTTCTTCAAATCTGCTTTACAGCCTTTAGTAAAAATGTATTTTCTTTTAAGTAAAACATACCTATTAAAAATACACATATCTTGCCCAGCTGGTTTGGCTCAGTGGATAGAGCATCGGCCTGCGGACTGAAGGGTCCCAGGTTCGGTTCCAGTCAAGGGCACATGCCTGGGCTGTGGGCTCGATCCCTAGTAGGGAGCGTGCAG
Organism: Myotis lucifugus; assembly: GCF_000147115.1. Lineage (NCBI taxonomy): Eukaryota > Metazoa > Chordata > Mammalia > Chiroptera > Vespertilionidae > Myotis > Myotis lucifugus. The sequence goes on along the minus strand of NW_005871697.1, from coordinate 33,858 downwards.
GAGGCAGCCGATCAATGATTCTCTCTCATCATTGATGTTTCTATCTCTCTCTCCCTCTCCCTTCTTCTCTGAAATGAATAAACATATATTTTAAATATATATATATATATCCTAATGTACAACCTGATGAATTTTCACAAAGTGAATACACCAAGGTGCCTAACACCCAAGTCAAGATGTGAAACCTGGCCAGCACCCTCTCTTTATCATTACCCCCACCTCGGAAACCGCTCCCTCGACTTCCAGAAGCACAGATCAGATTGGCCTGTTTTTATATTTTACATAAATGGAATCATACTCTTTTGGTTTTTGTCTTTGACTTAACATTCAGGTTTATCTGTATTGTTGCGTGTGGTTGAGGTTGTTTCTTCCCATTGCTGTACATTATTCCATTATGTGACTAACCACAATTCTATCTCTTCTGCAAGTGAAGGGGATGATTTCTGGCCTTTGAACTATTACCAATAGTGCTGCTAGGGAACATTCTTGAATTTCCTTTGGGAAACATGTGTACACATTACCTAGGAATGGAACTGATGGGCAGTAAGATTTTTTTGTAGTTTTCTTTGTGTAGGTTCTGTAAGTTTCCTGTATAATTTATTCATAGATATTTATAATTTCCTCACTATTGTGAATGGGCTATTTTCTTTAATTCCTTTTTCTAGGTAATTATTACTATGAAAAAAAAGCTATTAATTTTTTAATATTTATCTTGTATCCAGCCACCTTACCAATTCTCTTATTAATTGTAGTAGACTTTTTTAAATAATAGTCTCATGTTTTCTGGGTACCCCAATATCATCAAAAAAGTTATTTTAGCTCTTGTTTTACAACATTGATACCGTCTTTTGCTTTACTGCATTAGTAGTAGTAGACCATGATAAATAATAATGGTGATTATCTAGTTCTTGATTTTTTTCACTATTTATAATCGTATTTACTATTGGGTTTTGGTAAATACTTTTTATTTTGTATACGTAATTAGCTTCTATTTCTGTTTCTTAATTGAGAATGATCTAAATTTTACCAAGTTCCTTTTTAGCATCTATTGATGTGACCATATGGCGTTATCCATGACATCTTGGTGGTTGTCATGGTTAATGCTGTTGAACTGAGTTTACTTGCCTAGAATGAACAGGTTTAGTTGTAACATGTTTTCTTTTAATACTTGCCTAGATTCAATTTGATAATTTTAAAAAATAAGTTTGCATGAATTTTAATAAATAAGAATAGTTTAGTAGTTTTCTTTCTTGTGCATTCTTCTTCACAGTTTAGTAATTAAAGTTATGGTGGCTTCCTAGAATTCATTGGGGAACTCTCCATCTTCTAGCATAACCTAGAATCTTTGAAATAATGTTGGAATTATTTATCATTTAAAGGCCGGGTAAAATTCACTGGACCCGTCTGGCATTAAATACCTAGTGCCATTTTCAGGAGTAGATCTTTGGTCCCCTTCCCAATTTTCCCATGGTAATTTGTCTATTCAAACATTCTTCTTCTTGGCTCAATGTTAGTAATTTATATTTGGCTGTGTAACCATCCGTCTTTTAGGCTTATGTCATGGGGCTGTATGCGGGGTTCTTGATGATTTTGTTTTTCCTCTTCGGAAGCTGTGGTTGGGGCTCCTTTCTCATTTCTGATCTTTGTGTATTTGCTTTTTCTCTTCATCTCTTCAAGGTCTTATTTTACTTGTTTTCAGTGTATGTATTTATACTCTCCACTATTCTACTGTATTTAATCTTATTAATTCCAGCTTTCAACTTACTGATTTACAATTGTAGTTTCTTTTGTTTTGGCTCGTTCTTTTGGTAATTTCTTAAGGAGGCTAAGTTTCTTTATTTTGTTGTATTTCTTCTTTAATCGTAGAGGCTTTGAGTTTCCCCAGAGCATGACTTTTGCTCTGTCCCGTGGGAATTGGTATGACATGCTCTCCTTAACTGCATCCAGGTCATTGGATTTCTTTATAATTTCCTCTTTAATCTGGATTTATCTAGGGTGGGTTTCTTCATTGCTAAGTGAATATTTTTCTTCTCGCCTTTTTAAATTTCTAATTTCATTATTTGTGATCAGAGATTGCAGTCTATAAAAGCTTTCCTTTGCAAAATTTGTTAAGGTTTTATCTCGGTGACCCAATATGTGATCCATTTTTTGCAAATGATCCAGGTTCCTAAACTAGTCCATTCTGTATTCAAGGAATGTAAGGTCCTGCGTATTTCTCATAACTCAAATGATCTTACTCATTTTCTCTGTTATCTTCATTCATTTTTGCCTACAATAGTCATCCATTTCTGAAATAGACACTTGAAATTCCACACTAAAATTTTATCTCTTCCATACATGCTTATGTTGTTGACAGGCGTCTGATGTTTTTAACTTCTTCATAAAGTGTTCCTTTTATCACTAATAATATCTTTATTTATCCTCTGCACTATTTTTCAAGTAAAATTTCCCCTTACCTAATTAATTTTGACACTCCTGCTTCCCTTCTGTTTGCATTTGCCTGGTATCTATTTGCCTATGCGTTCATTTCCGACATTTCTACACTTTATTTTAATTACTTTTCATATAAGCATCATGTACCTGGGTTTGGGTTTTTGTTTCGATTTTTTAACCCAATCCGACAGCTTCTGTTTTTTAGTGAGAAACTTGGTCTATTGACTGTCATACTTGATTTCATTTCTTCCATCTGATGGTATGTTTTTAATTTCCTTCCAGTGCTATTTTCGTATTTTTCTTTCCTCTTGTTTATGCTGGTTTGATGTAGTTGCTTTGCATTTCTTTTTTTTCCCATGCCAATTTGGAAGTTCTTACTTTTCCATCTTATTAAAGGTTACATTCTTTCCCCCTTAATTCATAATCAAATACATATTATTCCACTACTACTTGAAAACAAGATAACATGAAATAACTATTTCTCCCCCCAATCGGCTCCATTTCCTCCTGCTTTCCCCCATTCCCTGGGAGGAGACCTTTAGAATCATTCCCAAGTCTCCTGCTTCAGATGTTTGTACCCTTCCTCTTCTACTCATTGATTTTGTTAGGATGGTTTGATATTTTTAGCGTTGGGGTGTGGTTGGAATTTTTCATGTAGTATGTCCCTCCTATTTTCAGAGTCCTTATTCGCCCTTCCTTTCAATTCATAGAAGACTCGGGTCTTCTATGTGTATTTGACTACTGGCTCTCCTCCATCCGTTCCTTTTCCTCCTTCTAAAATACCCCATATTCTCAAGCTAGATCTCCCTGGATCTGTCCTCCATGTCTTTTTTTCTTCTCCCTCATGAATTGTGTCTCTTTCCATCTTTGGAGATAATCTTTTCATTTGATCTTCCAGGCCACTAATTCACATCTCAACAGAGACTCACCTACTATAGTTGGGAAGACTTTGTCTTAAATATGCAGAAAGCCTTTCCTCTCTGTCTGAACTGTTTTAGGGCCCGTGTGATTCTCTGGTGGGCTTGTCCTCTGTCTCCTGGAGCAGCTCTACTTCGCCGGGCGTGTGCATGGTTTGTTCTGACTGATCTGCTGGGTGCGTGTTCCTGAAGCACACTGTTCCTTGTTGGTCCTCCGGTGCGGAGTCCAGAGTGCCGGCCTGCACTGTGGAGTGGGGCTGGCAGGGGTAGGGCTGCCTCCTCCTTCCGGGCCAGTGGCATTGCGGTAGGTGAGCCACCAGTCTGCTCCCTTTCTCCCTGGACTCTGTTCTCCTTCAGCCGCAGGGGCAAGGGGAGTGCAGCCCACTTGTTCAGCTACACTTGGCTTCCTGGGGTCCAGGGAGACCTAGGCCAGTCAGGCAACGCCAGTTTCAAACTCCCCTTCCCTCTGGGAGCCACATGTCTCTCCTGGCCAGGCTCTGCTCAGTATCTGCAGCTTTTGATTCTTGCTCTGCTGGTCTCCAAGTCAAAGGGAAAGATCCGCACACCAGTGTTTCAGCCAAATCTCCCCCATGTACCCCCACCTGCCCAAAGGCTCAGCAATTCTGATTCAGGGTGGGCAGGTAGATTAAAAAAGGGCCCTCTCTCTCTCTCTCTCTGGGTGCTCTTCCCTGTCATTCCCATTCTCAGTTGCCAGCGGGTCAGCTGTACTGGTAACGCCCTACCCTTCCCTTCCCCTGGGCAGGCTGTCGCTATGACTGACACCCAGAGACCCTAACACCCCGCCCTAAACCCCCCTCCACTCTTTTTGTCTGCTTGAATCCGATTAAACACTGGATTAGATTCCAGAATCGTATGCTCCAAGGTCCCTCGCAGTGTGGGCCGATCACTGTCCCTGTCCCCCAAGATGACTTGCAATAGTAACAAGGACACAGCGTTTAGCAACGTTGAATCCCATAGTGGGAGCGTTCTTTTCCCAGCTCTCTCTCAGTTCTTCTGATGATGACAAATCCAAAGCCTTGAGTTTGGTGTTACTATGCCTCTGGCACCTCTTTTAACACTTAAAAATCTCCCTTTTAGCAAAACAAGGGGGGGGGGGAGAGAGAGAGAGAGAGAGAGAGAGAGAGAGAGAGAGAGAGAGAGAGAACGCTTGCACAGGTATCATGCTCACAGTCTTTGGTAGACAACAGTATGTGCCTTTAGCGGGTGGGGAAGCTGACGGGAGAAAGATGGGAGGGAAACCGGCAGTTGGGCGAGGGGCCTGTGTAGTCTGCAATGCCTGGTGTGCATGGAAGGGGATGTGGAGGAGGCGGCCCAAGGTCTGAGCCCGGGGCTCTCCACTGTTTCGAGGTTGGAGTCCTTCCCCGTCGCCATCATGCGCAGGACCCTTTCCCACTCGTTGGCCCAGTGCCTCTGAATGGCTCGCTCAAGAGGCTTGCTTCCCATCACTTCTGGGCCACTTCTCGGCAGCCGGAGCCACGTGATTGTCATTAGTGTTCCCTGTGTCTGACCAAGCAGCACTTAAGTGCAAACATGGACTGTGCCAAGCTCCCAGCTGTCAGAGCCTTCGCGTGGCCGTGCAACCTGTCGGATCCT
>NW_005871697.1:18019-28794 GCF_000147115.1 Myotis lucifugus | reverse complement strand
TAGCTCCCCGAGCTGCAAAAAAGATGGAAGCAAGTTGGCCCATTACACAGGCTTGAGCGCGGTTCACACTGAATATTCCAGATTCACAGAACCTGTCAAATTCCTGGTTGCCGATATTTATTAGGGTAACCAAAAAAAAAAAAAAAATCTGCCATTAGTTTATAGCACTCTTCTTTTCTACCAGCTTATTCTAGGAACATGCCAGCAGCCGGCTCTCTGAAGGGGTCACAGTGCCCACAGAGCCAGCAGGCAGTAGGCCGAGGGCTGTGGATTGCAGGGGCCTGTGGGTCACTAGAGAGCACTGGCCCTGTCTGCAGGATCCACCGAGAATGTCCAGTTTTTTTTCAGGAGATCAGTATCTGTTTGTGAGAATTCTCGTGGACTATAAACATTTGCTCCCATTTAAAAAAAAAAAAACTAAACCAAAAACTCAAGACCACTAGAAGCCAAACAAAACACAGCTTTCTCTGGCCCCAGTCCAGGCTGCCGATGGCCGGTTTGCGGCCTCTGCTCTGGGACAGTGGGACAGTGGGCCGCTCCTCGCTAAGATTCTCATGCTTCCCCCGTTCCTGTAAAATGGGGCCAGTCCCAGGAGGTGATGGGGGGGGACCCTGCTTCGGTCCCCGGTCCTGCTGCTTCCGGCTCAGAGACCTAGACCACGCAGATGCTGACCTCCTGTGTCTTAGTGCGCTTCTCCGTAAAAGGGGGGTACGTGTGTTACTTGCCCCCAGGACGTGTTGCGAATATTCGATGGGAACACAGGCATAAATGCCGGGTACAAAGTTAATGTTCAATCCCTGGGAGCTGTGCTTATTGTTCAAATACCATCTGCGAAAATGCTCATCAGAGCTAAAGGGAGTGGTGGGGAATTGTCACCGTTCCGGGCAGTGGCCCACCAGCCAGAGGAGGGAGCCCCTCGCCACGTCTGCAGCACAGGAGGCAGCCGGCTGGACTGCGAATGGCCTTGCTCAGCCTTCTCCCCTTGATTCTGTTCAGGAACGTGAGTGGCCGTGTTGATATTCCTGAAGTCCTGGGATGTGCCACCCTGGGAGACCCGGCGCCGTGTCCCCGTAGCTTCCCTGTGGCTGGTGTCAGAGACTCCCACACATTGGCCCTTCCGTACTCACCGCCTCCAGGCAGCCCCTCCCCATCACAGGATTGAGGGGTGCTGAGGGCATGGGGGCCGGGGGGAGGGGGGAGTTCTGTCATCTCCATTCAGAGAAGTAAGGGTTTAGGGCAGCGGCTCTCAATCTGTGGGTCACGACCCCTTTGGCGGTCGAACGGCCCTTTCACAGGGGCCGCCTAAGACCATCCTGCATATCAGATATTTACATGACAATTCATAACAGTAGCAACATGACAGTGATGAAGTAGCAACAAAAATAATTTTATGGTTGGGTCACCACATGAGGAACTGTATTTAAAGGGCCAGAAGGTTGAGAACCACTGGTTTAGGGGCTGCTCTGGCGAGGTTTCAGTCTGAAGCTGGCCAGGGTTGCCCCTGGCACCTCTAGCCTCCAGAGCCCGGTCGGTGCTTCTCACGTTGACATACACGTGGCAGTCAAGGTCACTCCTGTACACAGAGCTGCGTTGATTGTGGGGAGCGCGGCCAGGCACATGCCTGGCTTCAGAGGGTCCGTTATCTGAGCTCAGGGTATGGGAATAGGCCTGGACCGGCAGCGGTACAGGCAGGATACTTGCTGACACATTCTTGCACGGCCAGCCGAAGAGCCCCAGGGTGCTTTGTGATCCGAGTGAGTCAGCAAGTCCCCGCTGGGGCTGTGCAGGAGGCCGGCCTGGCTTCCCAGGCCACAGGCAGCACCTGCAGGAGGCCCGTCAGTTGCTGGAACCGAAATTGGACCGAGCGCACCACTAGCCACACGCGCCGGGATGCTGCCTCCTTGTCGGGTGCACGATCTACAGTTCCACACCCAGGAAGCCAAGGCCTGGCCTTGAGCTTAGTAGGGGGTGGGAGTGTTGTTGAGTTGAACGTCACCCTTGGGAGCTCAGTTTGTGTCCACCTCGGACGCCGAAAGAAATTGTGTGTGTTCTCTACCCCCTCCCACCATCTTCCCTAGTCCAGAGCCACCCCGTGGCGAGGCCATCCTGATCCACATGCACGTTGGAGCGTAAAGCGCAGTCTGTGCAGAAGTGACTTAGGACAGTTGTCCAGCAGTTGGCTATGGTGATGGTAAGCGGAAATCTTCCGTGGTGGGGACACATGGCAGAGTCAGGGTCCCCCAGGACAGACTCCATCCATTCGTTCGTGGTCCACTCCTTCGGCAACATGTGTCTGGCCTTCTGCGCGGGAATCTGAGCTGTATTCTGCCTGCAAAGGGGGTTTCAGCCCAGTGAGCGAGCTGAGATGCAGGTAGAGGGAGGGAGCCCACACGGTGCTGTGAATGGTCCGCAGAAGGGCAGGGCAGCGAGTTCATTGGATGAGGATCAAGCTCTGGCCTGGAAAGGTGTTTTTGTTTGTTTGTTTATTAATCCTCACCCAAGGATATTTTTCCATTGATTTTTCCATTGATTTTTTTTAAGAGAGAGTGGAAGGGAATGGGGAGACAGAGAGAGAAATATGGATGTAATATTGATCGGTTGCCTCCCGTGCATGCCCTGACCGGGGCCCAGGGATTGAGCCTGCAACCCAAGTATGTGCCATTGACCGGAATGGAACCTGGAACCCTTCGGTCCATGGGCCGATGCTCTGTCCACTGGGTAGAGCTGGGAAGGTGTTTAAAGAGGAATAAGAGCCGAAACCGGTTTGGCTCAGTGGATAGAGCGTCGGCCTGCGGACTGAGCGGTCCCAGGTTCAATTCCGGTCAAGGGCATGTACCTGGGTTGCGGGCACATCCCCAGTAGGAGATGTGCAAGAGGCAGCTGATCGATGTTTCTCTCTCATCGATGTTTCTAACTCTCTATCTCTCTCCCTTCCTCTCTGTAAAAAATCAATAAAATATATTTAAAAAAAAAAAAGAGGAATAAGAGTCTCCATTGAAGAGCCCAGTGTGGCAAGAGCAACCTCCGGGTTGTTGGTACCCCTTCTTAATATGAGAATGTCTCTGTCCTCCTGTCCAATTGGTCAGGGGTTTTGTCCCTCGCCGGCCTGATCTCCTTCCTCTGAACATGCCTGCGGCCACCAGCATTCCTTGGAGATTGTGGTCCGAGGGCTGTCCGTAGAGGGCGCAGGAGTGTGGGCTCTTGGGAATGAAGCTCGGGAAGTCCCTGTTCGCCAGCTCCCTCCTCTTTACCATGACGCTTGCACGCACACTTACACGGCTTTCCTAAGGCTGGATGCTGGAAGGTGAGTTCAAGGGTCGTCGGGAGGATTCAGCATATGAATATCCACGGAGACCTTAGCACGGAGCTGCCCCTGTGGCCGTAACTATTCTCCCCCAGCCCCAGCCCCACTACAGGGGTGCAGAGAGCGTGTGGAGCGAGAGTTTGGACCAGGCAGCGTGCATCTTCCTCTGGTCTTGGCCCTGCATCCCTCATGAGGAGGCCTGATCAAGTGGCAGATCTCAGGATGGCAGAGAGGCCCGTCCTCCTTGGACGGCTTGTCCCCAGTGTGAGCCAGTCTCAGGCTTGGTCATTCAGAATCCCTCAGCTGCAGCTGCTGGACCAGAGCAGTCCTCATCCTCCTCCTCTTCCTCCTCCTCCTCCTCTTCCTCCACCTCCTCTTCCTCTTCCTCATCCTCCTCTCCCTCCTCCTCCTCCTCCTCCTCCTCCCCTTCCTCCTCCTCCCCTTCCTCCTACTCCCCTTCCTCCTACTCCTACTCCTCCTCCTCCTCCTCCTCCTCCTCCTCCCCCTCCTCCCTTTCCTTTTCCTCCTCTTCCTTCTCCTCCCCCTCCTCCTCCTCCCCTTCCTCCTCCTCCTTCTCCCCCTCCTCCTCCTCCCCTTCCTCCTACTCCTACTCCTCCTCCCTCCTCCTCCTCCTTCTCCCCCTCCTCCTCCTCCTCCTCCTCCTCCTCCTCCTCCTCCCCTTCCTCTTCCTCCTCTTCCTTCTCCTCCTCCTTCTCCTCCTCCTCCTCCTCCTCCTCCTCCTCCTCCTCCTCCTCAGCAGAGGCTCAGGCACTGCTTATGCTCCAAGCCATCCGCTGAGCCCCGATCCCAGTGATGGCAAAAATAGGCCGAGAGTGGCACAGCTGGGTCTGCTCCCCCTGCAGCCCGAGTGGATGGATGCCTCTGGCCTCGGGCAGAACACTGCCCACCCCAACATCCCTAGAAAGGGCAATCGATGCGGGAGCCCACAAAGTGGTGTTGATGGACTCTCTTTTCTTGGGCCATGACCATGGCATCGTGGTTATTAATGAGGAGCCTCCCTCTGCCTGAGAAAGGCCGGGGTGGGGAGCCCGGGAGGCCACGGCGGGGCTATTTCCATCCACCACACGGACTGGCACCCTTCCTGGGCCGGTGCGGGAGGGAAGGCTGGCTGGGCGGGGGTTGCTGTGTGTCTCTGTGACGGTACCTCTCTTGGTCTGGCAGGCCATGCCCTCGCCTGGAATTCTCTCTCACTCGCTTTCAAAGACCTAACAAAGGGATGACGCAGGAGGAGCCAGAAGAATGCAGCTCACGGGGTGCCACCCAAGAGCTTCGGGGCTGCCTGCGTGCGCACGTGGCCCTGTTTGTCCAGTGGAAATGGATGTGGCCACGGACCCCTGCCGTTTGGGGGGGGGGGGGGGCGTGAGTGGCCCTGGAGAGGAACGTGGATTCAGACTTGCTTTTGGCAGACTTTTCCACAAGCGTCCCCCGAAGAGGGTGTGAGAAATGTGATCTCCCCAAGGAGCCCCGTGTTGGCGGCCTGTACCTTTGGCCTTGAACGCTCCTCAGTGGGGAGCTGAGAAGGGTGCTTTTTGTTTGCCCCTTTGTTTCGGAACAAACACTCACCCAGGACGGCCCACCGCCTGGGGCAGGTCTCCAAGCCGTCCACTGCGTGCGTGCGTGCGTGCCAAGTGGTCTGGCCCAGGGAACCGGGGGTTCTTTCATGCCCCTTGGTCTCTGGAGGTCGGTGGTGGCATGTTAGTGTCCTTCCCCGCCCAATCACATGCTGAGAGGCAGAAAAACAAGCCCTCGTTTAACAAGAACAGGAAGGGGGAAACCGAGAGCCTGTGAGCGCCTTTTCCAGGATACCTGTGTCTGTGATCCAGAAGAGAAGGAAGAGCAGTGACGTTCTTGGGGTTGGTTTGGTGTTTTTTTGTGTGGATTTTTGTTTTGGTTTGGTTTGGTGTTTTTGTTTTTGTTTTTTTTTTTTTTTTTGAGGATTAGGGGCAGCGGACAATACTTTGGGAGCTGCTGGTCCCTGGAATGCCTTTAAGAGAAAAATGCCCCCCAGGCTGACTTGGCCACTGTAAAGTGGGGTTGGAGCCAAAGCTCTCCCCCCGCCCTCCCCCGCAGGGTTATAACCCCCAGGGCCCTCAGAAGGTATGCGGTAACCACATACCCGCTTTCAGCTCAGCAAGGCCATGTGGCTAGGCCAGTGCCCTGCCGCCATCCTCCCAAACAGACTCGTGAGGACTGTGCGTCGCCTCTGCCCTCATCAGAACTCCTGGTAGGTAAGGACAGCAACCTGCCTCGGAGTGGGAGTGACCGAAGCACAAAAGGAAGCATGTGGGCTCATGTAACCGAGTAGCCTAGAGGTAAAGCAGCTTCAGGCACGGCTGCATCCAGGTGTGGGTCAGGGGCTCAGCCCTGGAATTGAGGCTACGGAGGGAGAGAGTCCCCAAAGTGGGAGGAAGGGTGGTTCTCCAAGGGAAGGGAGAAGAGAAGCTGGGCCAGCGGAAACAGCGGGTGTCCACTCCCGCCCTCCTTCGCCGTGTACGAAGCTCACCCCCACACCTAGGCGTATTGTGCGGTGAGGGTGAGGGAGCCGCAGGAGCCCAGGCAGGAGCCCGCCCACGGACTGTCAGAGTCCCACCTGGTCCGCCTGGCTGGCAGAGCCTTTGCACCTGTCCACCCGGCGTCAGAAAGGGAGACGTGGTTGGTGGCTCGGGGTGGTGAGGGTCTGGCCTGTGAGCCCTCTGCCTGAGACAGCGGGCTCTCGCGGCCTTTTCTCTTTCCTGTGTTCATGAGGACGCATGCAGGGGCGAGGGAGCAGGGATCGTAAATAATGAACAAACACGGTAGGCAGGAAGGCAGGGGGGCTTCTTCCCCAGGATCAATCAGGATGAGCTGCAGCCTTGCTGGTGTGTTCTCCGCCAAACACAATAACAAGCTGCCCCCCGACATGTGGTGCCGGTCGTGTATTAGACGTAATGCCCTAATAGGAATGCTTCACTTCATTATGTCAGCGGAAGGCGAGAGGGCAGTCCGCGGCTGCCCTGATCAGGCAGATGGGAAGGCAGGAACGGCACTTAGATTGAGGCAGTCACATCGACATTGAACCAATTCGCTTCACTCCTGGGCCTTCGCTGTGTTTCATGAACACTCGAGTCTCTGCATAGGCGTCAGGAAAAGGGCTAGGGAGCCCTAATGCGCTCTGTCATCTCTTTGCGACGTCACCAGTGAACTTGACAGTTGGGTTTCAAAGAACGGCTTTTGGATTTTCCCAGAAGGGAGTGTGGAATGGGTAATGTATGGTGGCCTGACCCTGAGAAAACCCGTGAGAACCAGCTTGAGGGTTAAAAGGGGTGACCCATGCCCATGAGTGAGGGATGATTCTAGTTCATATCTCTGGGGAAGGGGCACAGGTCCTGGACCCCGAGGGAAGCCACTGAGCACCCACGGTGGAGGCAGGAGAGGCCACCGGGGGTGAGCGGGACGGTGGTGGGTTGGGGAGAGATGTATGTTCCGCCCGGCCCACAATGTACCGTCGTTTTCCAGCTGAGCAGTCGCCTGTTTGATTCAGCCATCAGCCAACACTCACTGGCCACTCCCTGTGCACCGGGCACTGCTCAGGGCTGTGGTCAGTGAGTGAGACAGACGAGGTCCCTGCCCTCCTGGAACTCTGGACATATGGGGAAGCAGGCACCGTAGCAGTAAAAATATGTGTGTGTGTGTGTGTGTGTGTGTGTGTGTGTGTGTGTATCAGGTGGTGGTAGATGTTATAAAGGAGATAAGGCAGGGTAAAGACGGGATGACAGAGGCAAGGGGCCTCTTGGAACCAGAGTGGTCTGAAGAGGTGACAGGTGAGCACAGCTTGAGCTCAGTGAGGTATACAGGTCCTCATTTCACAGCGTCTCAACCTTTTTTCTTTCCTCTTAAGAAATCTTTGAAATACCTAATACTTGTATTTTTTAGTATATTTTTTAATTGATTTCAAAGAGGAAGGGAGCCCTAGCTGGTTTGGCTCAGTGGATAGAGCATCGGCCTGTGGACTGAAGGGTCCCAGGTTCTATTCCAGTAGGGAGCACATGCCCAGGTTGCAGGCTCAATCCCCAGTAGGGGGCGAGCAGGAGGCAGCCGATCAATGATTCTCGCTCATCACTGATGTTTCTATCTCTCTCGCGCCCTCTCTCTTCCTCTCTGAAATCAATAAAAATATTTTTTTAAAAAGAGGAAGGGAGACAGAAAAATAGGAACATCAATGATGAGAGAGAATTATTGATCAGCTGCCTCCTGCATGCCCCACACTGGGAATCAAGCCGCAAGCCAGTCCTGTGCCCTGACCGGGAACTGACCGGAAACCAAACTGTGACCTCCCGGTTCATAGGTCGACACTCAACCACTGAGCTGCAACATCTCAATGTGTGGCCCACCAAGAGCACCTCTGATTATTTGTCCCATGTTTTGTGAGCTGCTGTATCCCAAAAAGACGACATTTGGCAAAGACGGACATGACCCTGGAGCTTGGTTAACCTGAGGGTGACCACAGGGAGTTGATACAACCCAGGCCCAAAGCCGGCACGAGGCCTGTCCGAGAGGCTGGAGCAGCGCGCACAGGAAGCGGCCACGGAGGCCCAGTGACGTCCACGCTCATACCCACTGATCACGGGAAGAGCCCAAACCAGACCCCAGGCCTCGGGAGCGATGAAGTGGGGAGTGTAAGCCACCACGGAAAGTGGCAGTGTCTCCTGAAAACGGGCGGGGGCAGGGCCAGCGCCTGGAAGCTGAGGGTGGATTGGGGGACCGAGGGGCTCCTCTGGGGAGGCTGGCCGAGCTGCCTCGAAGGATTTCCGGTAACACCGAGGTGGAGCCCAGGCCGAGGGCCTCGATGCTGACCAGAGGAGGGCTGGCCAGAGCCACGCTCTCTGGGGCCTTCTTCTGCCCACTTCACCTGGGGGTGTGATGCTTGTTGGTGGCCAAATGGCATAAGAACCCAAGTCTTCCGCCTCCAAGGCCAAGGATCTCTGTCATCCGAAGCTGGGATCCCAGGATTGAGACCAGGGAAAAGGGCACAGAGCTTAGAAGGCAGCTCTCAGAGCGGCACATGCACATGCACATACACACACGCACACACATGCACAACACACGTGCACACGCACACACAACACCCACGCACACGCACATACATGTGGATGGGAGCTGGCATGCACTTCCATCCCCACCCCTACCACCAGCGCCAAGAGTCTCGGGAAAGGGCAGGGACCACGCTGTTCCCCAGATAACAGCAGCAGAGGCCCAGGCCTGGAACCCCGCGTCCCGGCCTGGCCCCTGGCTCCGTCTGGTGACAGTTGGCAGCTGGCGTCTTGCTTCTGGCCCGAGTTACCCCTTATTAAAAACGGCATCTTTAGAACAGATTTCTGCAAGTCACTGTCCCCAGGACTCATCTCTTGTTTGGTAGCAGTCCTTCCCCTCGGGAGTGGCCCGCCTCGTACTGTTATTTTACAGTCCCTTCTAGTCTCTGTGGTTCTAATGTTAGACTGTCGTGTTTTAAATAGAGCATTAATTACTAAGGAGGGCGCGTCTCCATTATGTTTTAGGTCATGTTTTCTCTTAACCATACACTTTCACCCAGAGTGAAGGAGCTGGGTTTTCAGTTGGGTCCTTTCCAAATCGCCGAGCGATCCTGTGTGTGCACGCGCCACTCAAGCCCAGCCCGCAAGGCCAGGGGCCGCCCTGCCCCTGGTTTGTCCTGTCGGGGTGTACCGCTTTCTGTCTTCATTAGGAGAAACGGGCTGACGGTCCGGCAGCCTCCCCAGCAGCTGCTTGAAGCTGGGAAGAGCTCCATCCACAAGCGATGTCCACGGGCAGGGGTTTGGTGGAGTGACTCAGGGACCATTCGGACGATGGGCCTCGAGGCAGCCAGTGATGACGCGGGGCCACGCAGTGTGATTCCATTTCCGGAAAAACAATGCACACGTGGGCTCCCAGGTGAAAGGACTGTCATCTACACCAACACGGACGGTGCCTCACTCCGGGCGGTGGGACGATGGCTGCCGGATGGTGGATTTTCTTTGCTTCTTTTTTGCTCAGCTGTGTGGGTTGGAACCCAGGAGTGTTCCCAGAACAGGCCCCCATCAGGCCTGGAGAAGTCAGGGAAAGAGGAGGGGGCGCTTCCTTTTAAACGGATCCACTCTTGGAGCAGAACCACGGTGGAAGTCAAGATGGTTTGGAAAAGTACACAGATGGGCGTTGTTCTATTTTAATAGGTGACTGTTTTAATGTGTGTTAAGAAAAAAGATACAAGTGGTGCGTAGCCCTATGCGATTGGGTCTCTGCTGCCTTCGCTGGCCTTTCCCCCACTCCCCCTGCTCCAACCCCACTGGCTCCTCCTCCTTCCTCTAACACAAGGTGCCCCAGGACCTTTGCACTTGCTGTCCTCGCTGCCCCAAGTGCTCTTCCTCACATAAATGCAAGGTCCACTCCTCCTCATCATTCACGCCTCAGCTTTACATGTCACCTCCTTTCCTGGCTCCTGGCTCTGCCCCCATCCATCATTAACTCCCCTTTGTGTGGTTATTTTGCTATCATTATTTGTTTGTTTACTTCCTTTTTTTCCTATCTTCCCCTACTGGCCCATGAGTCCTTTGAAGGCAGGGGCGAGTCTGACCTGTTCACCACTGTCTCTGGGTGCTCTAGGAAGTCTACCTGGCACGCAGCAGTCCACTGTGTGGACGAGAGGAGGAGGGGGATTGAAGGAGGCAGTAGCCTTAAGGCTAGCTCCCGCTCTAGCAGTCAGCGGGACAGCCTTTATGCCCGGAGGACAGCAAAGCTCCTCACCTCCCGTCCGGGCCTCCAGGCCTCAGTACCTCTGCTCTCTGGGAACTCTGGGAAATCAGAAATCCAGGTCCCACCAGGATCACTTTGCAAAACACACACATCTTACCTCGGCCCAGCCAGTCATCTCAAACGTGGACACCGTCTGCCCCCCGCCACCCTCCCAGCACCCCATTCATTTAGGCCTGGTCACACAGCTCGAGTCTGTCTCCAGAAACCCCCCCTTTACCTAGATCCTTAAAGGGATTGTGGTGGAGGATGGAGCGGGGCCCCGTGCCGGGGACAGGGTGCTGAGGAAGGGAAGCAGAGGAGGGCGCTGAACCAGCTGGGAGGTGGAGTGGGAAACGGCGTGTCCCAGCAGCTGAGGGTCTGTGAGTCTTGAACCACCAGAAATTGGGGGCAAAACTGTGTGTGGGCTGCGCTCGTCACATTCTCAGAGGCATCTGTGGTTAGAGAATGGCTGCTGGGCCAGATGACCCTCCAAGGTCCCTTCCAGCTGCCGAGCCTGTGGCTCTGACCATATAAGGCCGCTGTGTCTGGGGAGCCTCACTGCGGCTGAGCGCAGCCCTGCACGGAGGGGAAGCAGAGGGAGTCCAAGCTCTGCTCCCCCTCCCAGGGGCCCCAGACAGCAAAGGGGAGCCCACGGTAAGGGAGGCCAGGGTTCCCTCCTTCGGTTGCC
>NW_005871697.1:14224-17230 GCF_000147115.1 Myotis lucifugus | reverse complement strand
GTGACAAACTCAAGTCCTGTTATTAGCTTATACAAAAACAAGGAGGGATTATTTGGCTTCCATCATGGTTAGCTTCAGGCATGGCTGGATCCAGCGGCTCAGATGATGTCTCTGGGACATGATGTTGCACCCTGTCGCTCAGCCGTGCAGAGGACAATGCTACTGGCTTCGACTGAGGTGCCCATGTGGCCTCCCTCCTGCTCCCCCAAGCCTGGCCTTGTCTCCTTTAGACTCAGACCCGGGCTGTTTCTCCAGCCTCAAACCAGACACCTCCTGGCCTTGCCTCACTCTCCTCTGGCTGGCGCTGTAGGCAGTGTTCCGACGCTCACTTTGTGTGTGAAGTTCTGGGCTCTCAGGGCACCTGAAGCTAGGCACCCAAGGCAGAAGCAGCAGCCCTGCCGGTCAGCGTCGGTCGGCCTGGTGGTCACAGGCAGGGCCTCGACTGCCGCTGTGACACTCACCCAGCTGTGTGACCTCGGGTGGGTGGCTTACCCTCTCTGAGCCTCCGTTTCCTCCCCTGTACGTGGGAAATCACAGTTTTGATCTCCTAGGATTGTTTTAAATCTTAAATGAGATGGTGCGCGTGAAGCGCTTAGCACAGAGAGGAAGCCCTACACTCCTGAGTGGGCAAGACCCTGAGCTTTGCTTGAAAACACGAATAGCTAACGTTGATGGAGTGCCTCGTGCGTGCCCTCCCGTGCTAAGCGTTTTCAAGTATCACCCACACCTGTTGACTGCCGTTGCTCTCGTGTGTAGGGAATGTAAAAAGACTGCCTTTCTTGCCCACGATTCTGTTTGTTCAGATTAATTTTGAGTAATTTGGGTAGATTTTTCCTTCAGATCCGATGGTCCCAATGCATCGGCTCAGTAATTCAGCTCCCGGATCAGACCCGGCCCTCGGCCAGGAGGGCGGCCCGCGCTCTCGGGGCCCAGTGTGGAGGCGCACTCATCGGTGGTGTGTGTGGTTTTTCTCCAGGATCATCCACGAAGATGGCTTCTCGGGAGAAGACGTGAAGCAGTACAAGCCTGTCGTCTACAGCAACACCATCCAGTCCCTGGCAGCCATCGTCCGGGCCATGGACACTTTGGGCATCGAATACGGTGACAAGGAGAGAAAGGTAGGCCGCTGAGCGCAGGGGCCCGGCCAGGAGAGGGCCTGTCTCGGTCCCCTGCTGCGTCCTCATGACCGTGCCAGGCTGCCTTCCGGGCACAGGAGGAGACTGTGCTGTATGTGGGAGGGAAGGCTCGCCACCCACCTAAGCCAGGAGACCAGTCCCTACCTGGTGCACGCAAACAGGGGCTTCGCTGGTGGGCACACTTCCCCGCCAAGTCGCCAACAAGGACAACAAAGTTCCAGGGCTCATCTTGCAGATGAGAAAGGGCGGGTGACTGTTCTAAACTGGGACTCCCACACTGCATAGTACCTGCCCTTGGGCAATTAACGCGAACAGAGAAAATATTTTTTTATATATGTTTTTATTGATCTGAAAGAGAGGGGGGAAGGGATAGGGAGGGAGAGATAGAAACATCGATGAGAGAGAAACATCGATCGGCTGCCTCCTGCACGCCCCTACTGGGGATCGAGCCTGCAACCTGGAATCAAACTGGGACCTCTTGGTTCCTGGGTCGACACTCAACCACGGAGCCTTGCCAGCCAGGTGTGGAAATAGGTCTCAAATGTAACAGCCTACCTGGCCACCACCCCCTCCTGAGGAGAGCTCTCCATGCCTTGTTTGGGGGGTGAGGGAGCAGCCATATGAACTGATTTTTTCTTCCCTCGAACCAAGGGGTGTGCTTTCTGCCTCTCGGGGGTGGGTCTGAGAACCTAAGGGGCTCCCCTCCCTGTAGGAAGGGGACGTCCTAGAGCGGGGACTGTTTTTCACTTGAGTTTCCAGGCTGCTGGTAAGTGGTGGATGGAATACGTATATAAAAGCTTCTTAAAAAAAAAAAAAAGCTTCTTATTTGCAAACGTCTGCATTAACTGTAAGACTGAACTTCATGCAGCCACACTGGCAAAATGAAATTAAAGGGAGGGAAACAACCTCAGGGAATTCTATCCCGAAGCTGCTCTCGGCCCCCTGGTGGGATTCCGAGTCCCAGTTCCTCTCGCTGTGACCTGGATGGAGAAAGGGGAGCAGGTGGAGGCCTCCCAGTGCCCTGGCCCCACAGGGAGCCTCTGACTACTGTGTGGTTTGCCCGTGTGGTTAGCAAAGACATATCCCGTCTTTGCTAAAAATGACCTCCATCCCAGAGGAAAATTCCCCTCACCTCCTCCAGGTCAGAGCTCTCACCTGCAACCGAGCTGGGCGAGTAAAATTCAATGCTGATGCACAGAATTCTAACTCCACGGCCCAGAGTCGTCCCGGCTCAGGCACTGGCTCCTCCAGGTGCAGGGGAATGGGGTGACGCAGTGTGTCTGAGGCCAGCCCTGGGGCCAGGGAGCTGGGCGCTGGCAGGAGGGCCTGTCCCCAAGCACTTCTCCCCAGGGACAAGCTCTGGTTCGGGCCAGAGAGTCGGGGCCCCTGGAAAGAGGGTGCTGCCGTTCTCCAGCCTTGTTCCCTTTAAGCACTCACGGGGGGGGGGGGGGGGGGGCTCACGGTGAAGCAGGCCTGCGCTGGCTGCTGGGGACGCGGCTGAGCGCAGTGGGAGAGGCGGACAAGCGCAGCGGGAGAGGTGCTGGAGGAAGCAGACAGTCAGCAAATACCGACTCAGACCATCAGAGTGGCTGAGGTGGCTACCCGGCTTCATCCATGTTAGCAATAACGGCCACAGTGGTAGCAAACAGCTATGATGTTTTATTGAATGTATCGGGGTGACATCGGTTAATAAAATTATAAAGGTTTGAGGTGTACGATTCTATAACACATCATCTATATATTGCATTGTGTGTTTACCACCCCAAGTCAAGTCTCCATCACCATTTGCCCCCCACCTTTGCCCTCTTCTACCTCCCCTCACCCCAAATCCTCTCTGGTAATCCACATACTGTTGTATGAGGATGTGTGT
>NW_005871697.1:12453-13400 GCF_000147115.1 Myotis lucifugus | reverse complement strand
TGGCAGAACAGAGGCTCAGGGAACGGTCAAGGTGTGGGGAAAGTAGAAGATACGGTCAGTTCCTGATGCGGAGGGCCTTAGAAAAGGATGCCAAGGAGTTTGGGTTGTATCCTGTTGGCAGTGAGCAGCCATTGACGTTTGAGCTGGGAGGGATGGGTAAAAGTGAGCTTTAGGGTATTACGATGGCACGTGCAGGGTGGACTCCTGTGGGGGGTGGGGCGGACAAAGCTGGGGAAGCTATGCTAATTGACCCCCCACATCGGGGTCTCGAGGGGGGTGGGAAATGAGAGCAGCCAGGTGGTGTGGTGACTAAAGAAAGGGGCCTGTGACTGGCTACTGGGGCAAACGGATAAGGATCAGGAAACTGAAACTCCAGTGTGACCAGCCTGGATGCCTGGGGACAAGGCAGACCACAGGCCGAAAGTCAGGAGATGGGGCCACACCCGGCGAGTCGGGTTTCCACCTGGTGGGTCTCC
The DNA here is from genome assembly GCF_000147115.1 of Myotis lucifugus. Classification (NCBI taxonomy): domain Eukaryota; kingdom Metazoa; phylum Chordata; class Mammalia; order Chiroptera; family Vespertilionidae; genus Myotis; species Myotis lucifugus. The sequence continues at coordinate 12,924 of NW_005871697.1, read as the reverse complement.
AGGTGGGAGTGGTCCCCACGCAGAGGGACTCAGAACTGAAGCTTTCCTTCTCCGTCTCCCGGGTGGCAGGGCCTGTGCTAAACCATTTGCATGAATTAAGTGATTAACACTAACAGCTCCCTGTGCGGTAGGTGCTATTGTCACCCCATTTTACAAGGGAAAAAAATGAGGTGCAGCGACCCTCGGTGACTTGCCCGAGGTCACGCAGTACAAAATGTATGCACATGGAGGATGGAGACACAGCCCTAATGAAATTGCAGTCCACAGGGCTCAGTCCAGAGCAGAGTCCCGTTAAACAGGCACCGTACCGTCAGGGAAAGCATTAGGTCATTACAAGAATCCCATCTTTTTGCCCTAAGCCTCTCTAAAAACGTGGAAAGGGACCCAAAGGACAACTTTTCCCACATAGCCCTCCTGTCTTCCTCATGTCGGTCACCACCCCCACTCTCCACATCCTCCCAAGTTCCCCGG
>NW_005871697.1:0-12339 GCF_000147115.1 Myotis lucifugus | reverse complement strand
TCCTCACTGCCAGCTCATTATTATGCAAATTGTCTTAATCTTTTGAAGTGGAGTCTTTCCCCTTCCTCCTTCCCCTGCCCGGCCCCATCTGCATCACAAAAGCAGAGAGACTGGGCGGTCTGCCCTGTTAGGATCTGGGAGACTGGACAATTACAGGGTTAGGAGGCTCACAGAGAAAGTCTATATGAACAGTCCTAGCCCGTGTCAGTAGATTTACACACATGCACACACACATGTGTATATATCAACACCAAAAAATGTGTGCGTGCATATACTTGCATATATAAAACATATTGCAAGCTAATGGGATAATAACAAAGGAACAATGCCTTGAACTTGTGTGAGGGTTTTATTCCATTGAAAAGACTCTTGTTTTCATCATTTGTGCCTATGCCTACTTCTCTCGCTACATTCTGATGTCCTGGAAGCACAAAATCTAGATCTCATTCGTCTCGTACAACGCCTGACACAGGAAGGAAGGGGCCTGGATCCGGTTCCCACTTCTACCACGAGCTCTTTGGAAGGTAAAATTAGTTACCTTCCTCAGCCCTCAGTGTTTTTGTCTGTAAGATGGGCACGATCTTAATACCCTCCTCGGTTACAGGCTGTAAGATTAAATGAGATGCCTGTGAAGTGCTTAGGATGGTGCCTGACAACAGAGAGTTCTCAGCAACACGTTCGCTCTTGTCCTTCCACCAACTTGTTTAAAATTATTACTGCTAATAAAAATCGGTGAATTACCCTCCACTTGTCTAGTGAGGAATGGGTAAGGTTTTAGGTGCATGTTTCAGGTTAGATACAGAGGGACGAGGCGCCTAATTGGCTGCCTGGCCTGCACAGGACTACAGAGCCTGGCCGGCTGGAACCGCTGCCCAGTGCGCCTCTGTCCCTCCGAGGGGCTCCGTGAGGAACCCCTTCCCCTCTCCCTTCCCCCCCTCCCCCATAGAATGGCAGCTCTTTGGGGAGGCCGGTCATATTTCACACTTAGCTTCCAGACTGTCATTGGATCTCCTCTGGTCAAAGAAATCTTGACATTTAAATCACACCGTGGAGCTCAGAGCCCTATCCTATTTTTGATCGTGAAAAGATTGCGGTGCCATCTCCACAGCACAGCGCCGCTCGCCCGGGGGTTTGCACTAACTCTGAACCAGACAAAAACGAGGATGCTCGCTGGCCTGCGTCCGCCTGCCTTCCCGGGGCCTGGAGAAACCTCAGTGGTGGCCGGCAGATCTGACGAGGCGCTGGGGGAGGTGACCCGCGAAGCGGCCGTGCCCACTCCCGAGGCCAGGAAGAGGTGCACCTGCCTGCCCTGTGCTGGGCGCCAGGTACACAGCGAGGGGCAGCCCTGCCTTGTCCCTCTGCCTGCCCAGACTCATAGAGCTCGGAACTCCTACGTTGAAGGCGATCCGATTCTGCTGCTCCCTTTTGCCGATGGGACAAAACAGGCCCCATCTGGCTCGAATAGGAAAGGGACTCCCTCAAGGGCGGTGTGGCCGGCCCAGCACTGGAACTGAGGTTTAGGCACCAGGGCTCAGCTCTCTCTGCCTCTCGCCAGGCTGCCTCAAGTCACCCAGCCACTGTGGGGCCTCCTTGTCTCCAATGGCCTGAGGGGCTCCTGGGAGGAGAGTGAATTCCCCCAGGACATTACCTGTTGGTTTGGGTTCTGGTCCAGGGCGCTGTGCATCCAGACAGCTGCCGCCTACCCCCTGCTCCAGCTCCTGACCGCAGCCCTTCCGACCCCTCCTAACCCCTGCTCCCTCCACCCCCAGCCCTGACCTGTCCCTCGTCTGTAAAGTAGGGATGATTCTACAGCTCTGACAACCCAATACCACAGACAGGGCGTGCTGACCATGCAATGTGACCCTCCAAACACGGCAGGACTGTGCTGCACACTGACCTCCACAGACCCTGTCTGGCCCAGACGGCCAGCTCACGTCGCCCAGCCCAGCCCAGCGCTAGAAGTCTGGCTTTCTCTCCCTCCGCTCTACCAGACTCTCCTCCCCCGATATCCCTGGTCCGAGGTCCCCAGGGCACAGTCCTGAAATAGCTCACTGCCAAATTAGGTCCAGCTTTTCCAGCTCTGTGGGCGCCCCCCACACATACACTTCTTTCCCAGCCCTCTGTCTCCCTACCTTTCCCCTTCCCGTCGCACTTCCCTGCCCGGTGCTGAGACCAGCCGGTTTCCCTGATGACCGCTGGCCAAGGAGAGGAAGGCAGCCCTCCCGGCCCCAGGCTGGGGGTCCACCACGGTTTTCAGGGTCTGCGGTTGTGCACCTGATAGTGAAGGGCCTGGACCCGCAGAGACCACCCACCATGGTCCCAAGTCCAAGGGCTCAGCCGCCAGCCTGGAGCCGAGGTCTGGGACTCTTACCTCCTCTCTCAGAGGACCCAGTGCAAGAACCCAGTGCGTGTCCTCAGAGTGACGCTGCTGCGTGGTGGGGCCGAGGGCACCGCCTCTGTTGTCAGAGAGCCACAGGTCATCGCTGATCCTCGTGTTTGAGCTGGTGACCTCAGACAGGCTCCCTCACTACCCTGAGCCTCAGCTTCCCTCCTCGGTGTGATGGGGTCGCACGCTCACCTGGGCCCTGCACGGTGCTGAGCGCTTTCCACACGTTCACGCCCTCGCCCCTCCCCTTCGAGGGCGCCCCGCTTCTTGACAGGACCCCGATTGAGACATCGACTCCATCGCTGTCCTCGTTCTGCAGATGAGAAAACAGAAGTGCAGGGAGAGGCGGCGACAAGCCCAAGGTCCCGGGGCTGTGGACCGGGTGGGAGCCCAGCAGCCTGGCCCAGGTGTGTGCTGTGACCCCGTCTGATGTGGAGGCAGGTCCACACGCTCCATCCCGGCTTTCCCCCCCCCCAGGAAAGGCACTGGGCGCCACAGCTGGGCCCGGGCCCTGAGCTCTGTGCATAGCACATGGCCGATGCGTCCCGGGAAGCGGCCGTGGGCTCTGATGCCACAGTGTGGCCACCTGGCCTGTGGGCAGATGAGGCCACGGTGCTGACAGCAATGAAGGCCTCGTCTGCCCTGGTGGAGGTTTCGTCTGCCCCCTCCCCAGCTCCTGGGGGCTCGCCAGCCACGGGTGAGTGGGTGGAGAGACGGCTCCATCGCCACCATCCGGAGCGTGCCGGGAGCGAGCCGGGGCACAGGCTTGGACCCTAAGTCCCTGTAGATTCTGAGCTGGGTGGTGGGAGGAAGAGACTCGGGCCTGCCCTTCTGAACGAGGCCGCTTCCTCTTGGGAAAAGTGGGAGGTGGGAAAGCAGCCCGCCCGGCCTATCACAGCAGCCGCACAGCCTGGTGGGAAGAAAGGTTGTGGGGGCCAGTCTTTCCTCGCTGTGACTCACATTGGACGGGCAGGAGCCGGAGACTGAGCACCGAGGGGCGGGGTCTTGGTCAGGTGAGGGCCCCTGAACCCGAAGTGCCAGGCCTCAGCTGGGTGGCAGAGGAACAGGGTCCTTCACAGAGAAGCTGGCTCCAGGCCCAGCCCAGCTCCCTCTGCTGTGCGGCCGCAGCCAAGTCCCTCGTCCCCCAGGGTCCTACAGAGGAACCAGGCTTCTACGCTCTCCCCTCCACCCGCCCCCACCACTTCAGTTCCATCGATTCCAAAACAAACGTCCTGTCGATTCTCCTGGCAGAACTTAATTGCTAAGTTTAGGTGATGACCAAGCACAAGGCTCTTCCTTTGTATCTAAAAGGAAAAAAGCCAGGCCGGCGTGGCTCCATGGTTGAGCATCGACCTATGAACCAGGAGGTCGCAGTTTGATTCCCGGTCAGGACACATGCCAGGGTTGTGGGCTCGATCCCCAGTGTGGGGCGTGCAGGAGGCAGCTGGTCCATGATTCTCTCTCATCATTGATGTTTCTATCTCTCCCTCTCCCTTCCTCTCTGAAATCAATAAAACTATTTAAAATTTTTTAAAATAAAAAAACCCTGAATTTCTAAGGCCTGCCTGTGTGCCCCTTGAAGACTGACTTGTCTAGAGGGGGAGTTGGTGTTCCCACAGCCGGCAGCCCGCCCCCCCTGGAGGCAGCCCTCCACCCCCACGTGGCCATGGGCACCATCCCAGCCCCACGGGAGCACCAGTGAGGACCGGCACCCAGAGACCACGAGCCGTGGGGGTGAAGCCACCAAATCGGGCAGAAAAACACTGTCAGGTGCTATGGTAGCTGCGTCTGTGTCAAGGGTCACCTATCTCGGGGCGGCTGGGGGAGATGACCGGCCACATGAAGCTGCCAGTTTCGTTCTGATCAATCTGGAAGGTTCCCTGCGTGGTGGGGAGAGGGAAGGTGGATTTCAGGAGCTGTTTGCTCGATGAGAATGTGATGGCAGAGCCCCTGGAACAGGCTGAGGGTGGGGTGTGGTAGCAGGGGTGCCTCTGGGCACTGTCTCAAACATTAGGCACACATTTCATTGATCCTCACCCCACACCCCAAGCGCGTAGGCAGGTGTCCCATGGCACCACCAGGACACCTGGATCTCCGAGCAGTGGGGGATGCTGCTACCAGATATCCGAATATCTGCAGACCGTTTAGTGCTCTCCCCGCCCTGGTCAAGCCCCAAACAGCCGCGGGACCAGGCTTGCAGAATTAGGGGCTGCTCTCCTCCCCCTTCAAAACCCCAGACTGGAGGGGTCTGGATGCCGACAGACTCTGCCCCTCCCAGGTCCTCTGCCCAGCTGCGGATTCTGCTGCTGTCTCTCTCCATTACACCTTGGTACTTCTTTATGACCAAGCTTCAGGCTCACCCCAAGTATAAACCCTTTGTTTGTCTAGTCGTCTGTCGATGGGCGTCTAAGGGGTCATTCCAGGGGTCGATGTGAAGAATAATAATACCGCTAGACTCTGACGTGCAGGTTTTTGTGTGGGTATGCATGTTTACTTCTCTTGATAGATACCCAGGAGGGGAACTGCTAGGTCATATGGTAAGGGTGCGTTAACTTCATGAGAAACTTCCAAACTGCATTCCAAAGTGGTTGTTTCTTTTTTTTTTTTTTAATATATTTTTATTTCAGTGAGAGGGAGAGAGAGATAGAAACATCAGTGATGAGAGAGAATCATTGATCGGCTGCATCCTGCACGCCCCCTACTGGGGATCACACCCACAACGTAGGCATGTGCCCTTGACCGGATTCAAACCCGGGACCCTTCAGTGCACAGGCCACCACTCTATCCACTGAGCCAAACCGGCTTGGGCACGTGGTTGCACTATTTAGAATGTGTGAGAGCCCCTGCTGTCCCACGCTGTCTTCGACGTGTGGAATTGTCCTTTTCCCGTTCGCATGGAGAGATACTCCATCGTGCTTCGAATTTGCACTCCCCCAATGACTAGTGATATTTAGCAAGTTTTGAACGTGCCTTTTGGCCATGTCTATCTTCTCTTGTAAAGTATCTGCTCACATCTTTCGTTCTTTCTCTTTAATGGGTTGCTTGCCTTCTTACTAATGAGTTGTGAGAGGTGGTTTTTTGAGATAATCCTGGATACACGTTCTTTGACATACACGTGTTGTGAACATCTTCTCCAGTCTATGGCCCGCCTTTACCAGGGTCGTTTTTAAGCTGGTGAACGAATGAATGTCGATTGGTTGACTCTCAAGCTTCCATCTCTGCGTGTGGGGAACCCTTTCTCGTTATTTCCCCTGGGCCGTGCGATGTTTCTCTCTGCAGGGAGAGAGGTTGTGTTGCCTTCGGGGTTGAGCTTCTGGACTCTGGGATCTGACCATCCACGGCTCACGGGTGGGCAGCCCCTGCACCTCTGCCCCCTGCATCTCTCATTTCTGGTTTGTAAAATGGGGACCAAAATGACCATCTCCGTGGGCTGCTGTGAAGACTAAATGAAATGATGACTGTTAAGCACCGAGCGAGGGCTCGCAAAAGCTGAGCTGGACCTGTTAGCGCCCTGGGTGCCCAGGCCCGTCAGCGCCCCAGCCCCAACCCGTGCGGAACCAGGCCGCACAGAGCAATTCTTCTACCTTCCTTCTTTATGTTGAAAACTCCTCCTTCCTCAGAGTAGCTCAGGGCAAACACCTGGGACTCCTCCTGCCTCTCCTGTGTCCCTCTTCCTTTGCAGACTGGCTTTGGCCCCTATGGCTTCCCAGTCTCTGCCCAGACCCTGCCCCACAGGCCTCCTCACTCCCTACCCATACGGTCTCCCTGCCTCCTGCCTCCCCATCTTCCCCCTGTGTGCCTCGGCCACCATTGCTAAAGGAATCGGAAACACAGGGCTTCTGGGGTGAGTGTTTGGGGGCGACCCCTTGGCCAGGGCAGGCTCTGCTGTCGCTGGCGCCTCTGGTTAGAAATGCCAGGCTCTGTCCTCAGCCCCAGCCGTCAGCGCCCCTCCCCGACCTTCAGAGCTGCCTTGGCTGTCCTTGCAGGAGGCAGGCCATGCCTTGGCCTTTGGCAGGACCCATTCCTTTGATACGTGATCAGAAAATTCAATTATAAAACCAATTACTAATTTCCTGAGCTTTACAAGGAAGACATGAACGTTTGATTAAGTTTGAATTCCTGTTTGGTTGTTGATTGTCGGCCAAGGCCCAGTGGGCTTGTGGGAAATTTTTATTGTTGATCCTGTTTGGTTTTGTGGCTGTGCTCTTGGTAGGGGGGAAGGCACATTGATTTTGTGTTGTGGGGTTCCCCCCACCCGCCCGCCGCTGCAACCAACTTGCTGAATGGCTGCTCCCCTGTTGTGATGCATGAGATGTAAATCCCCCAAAGACCCGTTGCCAGGGTGAGGGGCTGGGGAATTGAGCTCAGCTAAACAGAGGCTTTCGGCTTTGCAGGCGGAGCGTGCAGCTGAGCTCCAGCCGGCGGACAAGGCTGCGTTCAAGGGCGCCGCACCGACAGGGCTGCTGGGGTGGATCCCTGGTCGCGCGGGAGCAGCTTCATCAGTGAACTGGGCTCCGGCTGCCCCCAGCCCCTGCCCAGGGAACAGACATATAGCTGCAGAGGTCAAGGGTCAAGGGGTCAAAAGACCATGAGCCCCTCAGGTGCCTGTCACCTCTCCCCACAACCTGCTGGGCCCCAGCTGCCAGGGCCCAGGGCAGTGGGGACTGGAAAGCACACCTTTGTCTGCAGCCGGAGCGCCTTGCTTTGGGGGATGTTTCTGGGGAACTGAGCAGAGCCTGTGATGGGATCTCGGGGCTCCAGGTCAGAGTCTGATTTGGTTCTGGGACCCACGTTTCTTCTCTCGGAATAAAATGAGACAACCCCGGTTCTTTGGGAGCTGCCGCCACCCCAGAACTCCTCCTACAAGGGGCATAATACCCAAGGGTGGTGCTGGGTCCCCCTCACAGTGTGTCCCCCAGGCCTAAACCCCCTAGTCGGGGATGGAGCCCTGTGGGTGTGAAAGGCTTTCCCTGTCTCTAGGAATCCTGCTTAAAGTACCGATGCCTGTGGAGGGAGAAGCATCTCCCAATGGGAATTAGCCGTCACCTAATTGAGAAAACAGCCCTTTGGGGCGGACAGGGGATCCCTGTGCCCAGGGTGGGGTCAGATAAAGTCCACCTGCCTCCCAGCTCAGTCAAGGGTGACCCCTCTCTCCAGGAAACACCCACACAGCAGCCTCCCCCACGGGCCCACCTTGACCCCCAGTTCAGAGGTCACGGGCCCTGCCCAGCGGAGGTCACGCCGCCGGAGAGTGCCGATTCTGGGCTTGGACTTGGGCCTGGGACTTACGAGTCCTACCCAAGCCCGTTTCCTCTGCAAACAGAGGCCCTGACACTCACGCCCGCTTTGTTTGATCAGCTTGTTTGCTTGCGTGTTTGTTTTTGTAGGTGAGCATTTTTATAAGTTTTGAATTTGGGTTGTTTCCTATTCTTTTTTTTAATGAAAGTTACATCTTCCTGGTGGAGTTGCATTGGGAAATTCGGGGTTGGCCATCTGGGCCGAATTGTCAAGTAACCAGGCAATGCTGGGTGGAGTACTGTACTCCTTCTGACAGGTTTTGCTAAGTTGGAGGAGAGGGAGTTGTGAAGATGGGAAAACGTGTGCAGCGGAGCTGGGCCCGGCGGATTCCCTCCTTTATGGAGAACTAGATAATTAAAAAATAATAATAATAAGTTCTCTTTGTGCAGGACGATTCTGTCCTATGTGCCAACATGAGGTGGTGTGCGAAGAGAGGGGAGGGAGGGACCCAGGCTGGGGTCCAGGCCTTGGCAGGAAGGGGACTGGCGCCCCACACGGGGGGAGGGCTCCTGAAGCAGGTGCCTGGAGAGACTCCACTGTCACTCCCGCCCTCCTGCACTTCTGGGTGACAGCGATGACAGCGGGGAAGTAACAGCTCCCCACGTGTGGAGCACACGCAGGCCAGGCTCCGTGCTGCTGCTGTCACCCTCGGGGATGTTCTTCCTTACGAGAGGGATGTGTTTATGTTCCTCCGAAGCCAGGAAACAAGCGTGCAGCCCATCCAGCTCATGATGGCCCAGATAGTGGAACAAGACCCAGGGTGGGAGTTGGATTATTTCCTGAGTCAAATAAAAGAAACACATGACACGCATGAGGCCAGGGGTCTTACACGGATTGGGCAGAGGTCGCGAAAGCAGGACAGAAAGGGCTGAAGCTTGGCAAAGCTTGCCTTATCCCTGTGAGCTCGGTAAGAATAGGATTGTACCCGTTTTACAGATGAGGAAACCGAGGCTCAGAAAGGTTGAGTGACTTGCCCTGCGGCACACAGCTGGCAGATGGCAGAGCCAGTACCCGGCCCCAGGCCTGCCTGACTCCAAAGGCAGGTCAGCGGCCCCAGCAAGGCCGGAGCCCAAAGCCCAGGTGGACACTCACTTTCATGCTCCAGGGGCAGCCCCCAGTGCTGGAGAAGGAAAGCTTTGCTGGCTCCTTACTGGAGGGTGAAATGGGAGCAAATCCTCGCTGGGGAGGTGGGGCCCTGGGCCTGCTTCCTCCCAATCAGCTGCTTCGAATTCTCTCCACTGGAGGCCTTTTCAGGAAGGGCCTGGTGTGACGTGGCACGTGACTGAGGAGCTGCTCTTGCCCAGCATTTACCATGCACCCTCCCCAGTCAGCTCCTCCCACCCACAAAGGCCCGCCTCTCCTTCCTCCCGGGTCTCTCCCAGCCCTTCCTTTTTTCCTCTCTTTCTCGTCTCTGAATCACTTTTTCCAATAAGCTATGGACTCAGGATGTCAAATAACTCCCTGCATGATTTCGGAAAGCCTCCCTCTGATCACGGAAGCCTGGGCGGGGGAGGCATATTTATATCTATGTTTGTATTTATGTTTATATCAGAATATTACTAACCAAATGGGCATGGGGAGTGCCAGGCATGGAAGCTGCTAGCGGAAGCCGCTGAGAGGAGTGAGCCTCGTAGAACTGACAGCGTCGAGAAGAGAAGCAGGCTACCAAGTAAACTAGAAGAGGCAGAGAGTGGTCACGCCAGGCCGATGACTTAAACGGGGGCAGGAAACGGGTGGCCGCCGGACGCCCGCTCACCCTGGGCCAGCCGTGTGGCATAGGAACAGCTGACATCTACTGACGGCTCAGCACGCGCTGACATGACAGTATTGCGTATATTACCTCCTCTAATCCTCACAGCCCAGCACCGGGAGGAATGGGGACTATTGATCAGATGCGAGTGCTAAGGTTTGGACAGGCTACACAGATAGTTCGTGGCAGAGCCAAGACCAAAACCTAGGAAGGCCCACCTCGGAGAGAGCTTAGGTGGCGTTGTTTCTCAGGGCCTTTCTGGCTCCGACCTCCCATCCCAAACGGCCAATGCCTCTCACCTGCTGCCCGCACCAGCCTCCTGGGGGTGCCCTGGAGCCCCTCTCTCTTCTGCTCTCCCGCATCCACAGCAGCCAGGGCGAGCTTCAAAAACAGAATGTCATTTCTTCTCCCCCCCCCCTTTTTTTTTAATATATTCTATTGATATTTTTACAGAGAGGAAGGGAGAGAGATAGAGAGCCAAAAACATCGATGAGAGAGAAACACCGATCAACTGCCTCCTGCACATCTCCCACTGGGGATGTGCCTGCAACCCAGGCACATGCCCCCGACCGGAAACGAACCTGGGACCCTTCAGTCCGCAGGCCGACGCTCTATCCACCGAGCCAAACCGATTTCGGCGTATTTTTTAAAATATATTTTTATTGAGTTCAGAGAGGAAGGGAGAGGGAGAGAGAGATAGAAGCATCAATGAGAGAGCATCATGGATCGGCTGCCTCCTGCACGCCCCACACTGAGGATCGAGCCTGCAACCCGGGCATGTGCCCTGACTGGGAATCGAACCATGACCTCCTGGTTCATAGGTCGATGCTCAAGCACTGAGCCACGTTGGTCAGGCCTTTCCTCTCTCCTTTAAGCCTCCAGGGCTTCCCATAACACTCGGGGTAAGTCAGCCTTCTTTCCCCGGTCAGCCTTGCCCTGCGGTGATGGGATCACATGCTGGCTGCTGCTCAGAGGTGGCCTGGACACAGCCAGCCCCGCCAGCCTCCCACCACTGGGCCCCGGCGCCCACGTTACTGATATCATCACCGTGTGTCGAGTCCTCGCCCCACCTGTGTCCTCAACTTTATGTTCATGGCTTGCCCTGACATTTCCCTCTTCTGACATGTCCCAAATTATTAAAAACAGCTGCTTTTGAGTTCATTGAATGAATCATGGAAAAACATTGTTTTCTGTCTATAAATAATTCCACCTCAAACGTTTCTGGGAGGATAGGAAGAAGGCTGTGAGGAGCGCCCAGCACACACCCATCGGGGTACCACCTCTGGAACCCCCCGGCCTGAGACAGGACCTCGGGGTCAGTCCACATGGGGGCAATGGAGAAGGGCACCGGGAGTTGTAGGCGGCCTTCGACCACTCATTCTGCTACTTCTGGACAGTTTCACGTGATGTCACCCCCCTCCCCCGCCTCTGGTGTGTCACACACATACCCACCCCTCCTCCCCCCGCCGCCCTGGCTGGGGCGGGATGCCCTAGTGAAGACATAGCCGCTGCCCCACACAGAGCGATCACAGGCTGGTTTTCAAGACGGACACACAGGAGCCCATTCGACAACCAACTAGTGCAGTGGTTCTCAACCTTCTGGCCCTTTAAATACAGTTCCTCATGTTGTGACCCAACCATAACATTATTTTCGTGGCTACTTCATCACTGTAATGTTGCTACTGTTATGAATCATAATGTAAATGTCTGATATGCAGGATGGTCTTAGGCGACCCCTGTGACCATCGTTCGACCCCCAAAGGGGTCGCGACCCACAGGTTGAGAACCGCTGAGCTAGTGCAATTCGGAGCCCAGTGTAGGACGCAGGGGAGAGCCAGGTGCGGGGCAGGTGCACAGCCTGCCCAGAGCAGACGCTCGCTCAGCAGGTGCGCCCCCCGAAGCCCCTCCCCCTTTGCTGAAGGTGCGTACAGGTGCCATCGTTTTCTCCGTAGACCTGACCTGGGGAAGGTCGGGAAGACCCACCTGGCGGAGGCAGAGCCTGAGTCGGCACCTTAGGTGGCGAGGCCTTGGGTAGAGGCCTCCCCTTCTGGGGCAGGAGAGCCCCTCGTGACTGTGGGAGGTTTTAGCATCTGCAGGCTGGTGGCAACGTCACCAGGTGTGATGGTTGACAGCGACCTCAGAGATGAGCACATCCAAAGAGAGACACAGCTGTGGCTCATGTGCCGCTACGGACCACCCGCCCTTGTCCCGACATCGCGGTGGCTGGGTGACCACACTGGCCCGGCCTCGGAGATTCCTGGGCGCAGCCGGCCCCCGGGCAGCCGCTGCAGCTGGTCAAAGGCTGAAGCCAGCTGGTGTCGCTGGTCTACCCAGGGCAGCACCCTGGAGGCCGCAGAGGCGAGCACGCCTTCGCCGCACCCTAGGCTTCTAACCCCCGGCGCAGTGCATTTGGGCTCTTTCCCTTCCAAATCCATTCACTCAGCAAATGCTGCCTGCGCACCTGCTCTGTGCCCAGCGGGTGGTGGGTCTGATACAAGAGGGAGCCTGACGTAGGCGCTCAGAGTCCAGGGGAGACACCTGGAAACAGGTCCCCTAGCAGGTGGCAACAGCCACACTCCGTACCTCCCTTATCCTGGAGCAACCTGGATTTCAGCGAGCCCCCTGCCTCCCCCTCGCTTGATTCTTGGGGGCTTTGCCCACCGTGCTGGACACCTGTGTCCTCCTCACTCCTTTGTTGCAGTCTTTGCCCCAAAAGCCAGTTTTGGCCCCCAGGGGCTGGCCAGGGGCCCTGTATTCACCCCCACGGGCCCCCCCCGAATGGAGAAGGGGCACTGGGCCCCTCTTTAAGGGGGGACCCCTGGGGAAAATCCCCTACCAAATTGTTTCAGGGGGGCCCCAGGAAAAACCCCTGAATTCCTATAAAAAAAAAATTTTTTTTTCTTTT
>NW_005871696.1:367602-373937 GCF_000147115.1 Myotis lucifugus | reverse complement strand
ATCCATCCATCCATCCATCCATTCATCCACCCATCCATCCACCCACCGCACCCATCCATCCATCTATCCATCCATCCATCCATCCATCCATCCATCCATCCATCCATCCATCCATCCATCTATTCATCCACCCACCCATCCATCCATTCATCCATCCATCCATCCTCCCATCCATCCATCCATCCATCCATCCATTCATTCATTCATTCATTCATTCATTCATCCATTCATCTATTCATTCATTCATCCATTCATCCATTCATTCATCTTCTCATTCACTCGTTCACACATGTAAAGGAGGGCCTGCTATGTGCCAGGCCTGTGATGAATGCTAGAGGTGGGCAAAGCGGCGCTCAGGCCCTGAGGGCGGTGGCCCTATCCACCTGGATCCGGCACTGGGACTGCGGGGCTCAGGGCCTCCCAGGGCTGCTCTCACAGTGTCTGTGAGGCTGCGTCCCACCCCAGTCCCACTAGGCCGGGGGTGGTCTTTATGAGAACGTGGAGGCTGGAATGGCCGCTGTGGCCTGGGGCACAGACAGGCCAACTGACTGTGGAGCTCGGGTCTGACAGCGGCTGTAGGGGGCGAGGGGGTCTGTGTGATTGTGTTGACATTGGGAGGGGAGGCCTCAGAGCAGGACTCCCCAGTCTCGTGGAGCTCATGGCCACCCTGGAGGACACAGAGCGGGGATCCCCATGCTGTCAGGGCAGGTAGTATTGTGTCCAAGGTCACCGGGCAAGTTCTCGTGGACTTTCGGAGACGAGAGTCCACGTGGCCTGGCAGCAGCTTCTCAGTCCGGCCGAGGTTACCGCACGGAAAACGTGCCCTGAGACAGAGACCCCTCCCTGGGGTGGCTGAGAGCTTTGAGGGTGGAGCCTCTGGCTCCTCTATTTTCCCCTAAATATGTTTTTATTGACAGAGAGAGGAAGGGAGAGGGAGAGAGATAGAAACATCAGTGATGAGAGAGAAACATCATTGATCAGCTGCCTCCTGCACGCCCCACACTGGGGTCTGAGCCCGCAACCGGGCATGTGTCCTGACTGGGAATCGAACCGTGACCTCCTGGTTCATAGATCAATGCTCAACCACTGAGCCACACTGGCTGGACCCCCTGGCTCCTCTTAACCTTCTCTCTGCTCCTCTGGAGGGAGGCAGAATTCTCAGCCAGCCACACACAGGGCCTCCCTGTGTGCCGGAGCGTGGGGGTCAGGGGTCAGCAGAGGGCCCTGGGGCCGCCATGGGGCAACACAACACCCCTAACAGGAACCCGGTGTTAGTTTCCGGGGGCTGCAGACTGGGTGCCTTCCAACAGCAGAATCGTACCCTCCCCCAGTTCACGAGGCCAGAAGTCCAAGGTCAAAGTGCTGGCAGGGTTGGCTCCTCCTGGGGCTCCGAGGGGCACACCGTCCATGCCTCTCTCCCCGCTTCTGGTGGCTGCGGGCACTCAGTGCCCCGGGCTTGCAGCTGCCTCCCAACTGCCTCTTCCTCTGTCAGCTCACCCCGTTTTCTCCTATAAGGGTGCTAGGCATTGGATTTGGGGCCCACCCTAACCCAGGATGATCTCATCTTGAGATCCTTAACGAGCGACCTCTGTAAAGACCCTTTTCCCAAACAAGGTCACACTCACAGGGGACAGGAGTTAGGGCTTGAGTTATGTTTTGGGGGTCCTGAGGGGCTGTGTCCCCCTTCTCGCCACTCTGCCCCAGCCTCCCCAGCCTTCACCCACTCAGGCACTCACTCATTCAGCCCCTCCGCCTGGCCACCTGGCCACCCACCCGCTGTCTTCTCCTTTGTTTCAGGGGTGGCAGCGGCGGGAGGCCTCTGAAACAGGGGAGAAGGGAGCCTGGGAGAGCACAGATGGACAGACGGACGGATGGATGGAAGGAAAGAAGGGTGTCCTGAAGAGAAGACCTGCAGGGACCGGGAATGAGTGGCCATTGATCCCCCAATCCTCCTTGAACAGTGACCCCTGGCAGGACGAGGGGGGATCAGAGTCCCTTCCACTGTCCCAGAGCTGCCTTTCGGGGACACCAGAGCAGGGGAGGGTCAGGGGGCACAGCCTGTGGCATTGAGGCTGGACAGCAGGACTCCCACCAGAAGGCTGGGGAGGCCCACAAAGGACCGTCTCAGCAGAGAGCCTGTCATGGAGTTGGTGTCCCCATGGGACACAGCTTTTCCCAGGAGCCGTTCTTCTTAGGCTTGGCCTCAGGGTGGGGACCGCCAGTGGACAGCAGCAGATGCTCTCATTGACATTAAAGAGTGTAAGCAGCCAAGCTGGCGTGGCCCAGTGGTTGAGCATCGACCTATGGACCAGGAGGTCACGGTTCAATTCCTGGTCAGGGCACATGCCCAGGTTGCGGGCTTGATCCCCAGTGTGGGGCGTGCAGGAGGCAGCTGATCAGTGATTCTCTGTCATCATTGATGTTTCTCTCTCCTTCTCTCTCTCTCTCCCTTCCTCTCTGAAATCAATAAAAAACATATGTAAGTCACCATTAGTCATGCGTGCTTGGCGTGAGGGCCACCTAGACCCCTTGAGCTTTTTGGAAACACCTGGTATCCCGGCAACCTCCCCCTTTCTTCCTTTCCCTGCCTGGGGGTGGGCTTAGGTTCCTGATGAGTCTCCCCTGCACCCACGTCCGCCAAGCTCCCAGCCCACAGAGTTTTCACTGTCAGGGGCCAGGGTACATGGAGAAATGCTGAAAACCGCAGATTCTCTCTGAAGGTGGGACCACCTCCATGAGAAAGTTGGGGGGGTGGAGCCTCTAGGTCCAGGAAGGAGAAGAAGACGCCCAGAGGCAAGTGCTGAGATGACAGGCGTGTAGAGTGCCGTCACCAAGGGGCGCCATCGAGAGAGCAGGCAGGGGGCAAGCGCTCTCTGCATCGTGGGGACATTCAGGCTCCGTGCACCTGGGTGTGCAGGTGGACCTCGGGCCTCGGTCTTTTGGCATCACCTGCCACACTGTGGTGAGAAGCATTGTTTCTGCTTCTGCACAGATGCCAAGAAGGAGAGACAAAGACTAGCTGTAACGGAAGCTCGGTCTCGGGAAAACGAATGGCAGGAGACGGGGTGACTGATCTCGGGCTGTAGCCCCTCACTTAGCGCCGATCCGGTTATTAACGGTCCCGCTGACAATGGTGCCGTGTCCACTGCTGGGCTGAGGGCTGGCGCATGGCTGGCGAGGGCCAGGGCTCCCTGGGTGGTCCCTGGGACTGAGCCCCAAGCCCACTCTCCCCCACACCCTGTGTCCCCTGCAGTCAGCATCCTCCCTGGAGGCCAAGAGGAGCCCGATGATCTCATCCTAGAAGAGGTTGACCCTCACTGGGAGGAGGACCAGGCTCAGGATGGCAGCGCCAGCCCGCAGGGTGCAGCAGCGGTGGCGTCAGCTTACATGGAGGAGAATGAGGCCGAGGAAGAGATGTCCAGGTGGGAGCCAGGGGAGGCCCTGAGGAATGACTGGGAGGATAACAGGCACTTAGTACAGAACCTCGAGGATTTAAAAGGGCACAGAGGGTGTGCCAAGCCTGCCTCTCCCTCCCTCCTCCCCCCGGACACCCATCCCTTTCCCAGGTTCCTCTGTGCCATTCCAGGGACCATCTGAGCACATGCAAGCTTGGACCCCCTCCTTTTATTTTGATTTTTATTCACAAAGCATAGCATGCACCTACCTAGCTGCACTTTGCTATATTCATTTAGCAATCTATCTTGAGACCTTCCCACCTTCAGTACATAGAGATTGCTCACTCTTTTTATTTTTAAACAAATGCATCGGATTCCGTCATACGGATGTGCCAGCATTGATTTCACCTGTCTACTATTGATGGGCATTTAGGTTGATTCCAAAAATTTGTTATTATAAGTAATTCTGCAACAAACACCCTTGTGCATGCCCGTGCGTGCATCTGCAGGAGGTCTCAGGTCCTCAGCCCCGCGCCCCGCATTGTACAGAGGGGGAAACTGAGGCCCAGGGAGGATCAGGGGCTGAGACAGGCCCCTTGTGCCTTGTTGTTAGCGAGAGCCTGGGGCTCCTCAGGTGGGGGTTCCCGGGTTGCTTCTTGGTTGAGGGGTTCAGGTCTGATCTTAAGGGGTCACAGGACATCTTACTGAAAATTGGGGCAGGAGGTGGACTCGGGGTGCATCTTCAGGGAGGTTCACCTCTTGCCTCTGATCTCATTTCAGGGAGTTTTCCTGGATTCAAGAGGACAAAGAAGATGAGGAGGATGAAGAAGATGAGGAGGAGGAGGAGGAGCCTGAGTAAGGCGCTATGCCCTTGGCTAAGGAGTGGCCCAGGGAGGTGGGGCTACTAGGTGATAATCCTTCAGAGGCAGTGGGCCATATTGTAAAGGCCTTGAACTGAATTTCCTGGGAGCAATGGGGAGCCATTGCAGGTTTGTGAGCAGGGGAGGGGCATGATCTGGGCGGAGCGCTGTGGAGAGATTGAGGCAGGAGGAGCCTGTATTCCCATCAGGCCAGACTGAATGGGTCCCTTGGCTCCACCCCTGGCACTATTCCCAGTCACTCTGCCCTCCGTGGTACCCCCTGGCCCACATCCTTCCTCCCTGACCTGCCCCTCTGGCCGTAGCCTGGGGCAGGGTAGCCCATGAGTGTCAGGGGCACAGGCTCTGCTGCTTTTAGGGGCAAGGGCATCCCCTGCACAGAGCTGCTCCCCACACCCGTCAGGTGGGGGAGAACAGCAGCGCCCTGCAGGGTGGTCACGGGCCCGGCTGTGAGAATGGGGGGGGGGGTAGGATGTTCGAATCCCCAATGAGGGTCATTTTTAGTCCCTGCCAGGAAAGAGTTAAACCCTGAGGCCAGCATAGGAGCCTGCTCAGGGTCATCTACATTTAGTCTGCCCTTGCCCGGGTCGCATGTAATCTTTTCATCCTCGACCAGAGGCCACACAGCTGTTTGCTTCCCTCCAGTGATGGGGAGCTCACCACCTCACAGAGGCTGTGCATTCATTCCGTCCCCATGCACCCCTGGCTTTTGAAGTGATTTCTTCCACCAACACTAAGCGTGCTTCCTTAGGATTTCTGTCACCTGGTCCTAATTCTGCCCTCTGGGCCCCCGAGCCAGGCTGCTGTCACGGACAGGTGACCCCTGCGTGAGGACCTTTGAGGCTGCCAGCTGCCCTAGTGCAGCCTTGTTTGCCTTCTGCCTTCCACCTGCCTCTGTGTGGAGCACATAGTGGGGGAGTTGTTCCCCCATTAAACCTGCGCGCCCGACACTCAGGCCTGAAAACCTCTTTCTGTGCCATGGCTCCCGAGGGAAACAGCCCTTGAGGCCAGTGATCCAATGTGCTCACACACATCTACATGCGCTAACTACAGGTATTGTCATGCACACAGGTACATACACGTGTCTGCACTGTCACACACACCAGCACACAGGCACAGACACACAAGTCTGCATACATACACAGCACACGCATCACACTCACACATGTTCGCCCATGTGTGCTCAGGCACACATGTACACACTTGCAGATACCCGCACGGCACCCTGCACGCATGCTCATGCACACAGCACATGAATACAGTTACTCACAAACGCTGCAGCCGCATACACGCGCCTACACAAATGTTTACCCAGAGTTTCAAACTCAGGGAAGTTTCGGGCCCGGGGCCTCAGGCAGGGATGGGGGCTCTGTGGTGAGAGAGCGAGCGATCCCAGAGCTAGGGCCAGAGGGGTCTGCGTGGGCAAGCCGCTGGGCTGTCACCGGTGGGGGAAGGATGCTCCCGGCCAGCTTTGTGGAGGCACAGGGGTGACTGATGACGCTGGCAGATGGTCGCCTAGCGACCAGGTCTCTGCCGGCACCAGCTCGGCTCTTCCTAGCAACCACAGCCTTTTGGTCCCCACCTGGCCTCCCTGGGGGCGCTTCTGCAGAGTTGCCCGCACAATCTGATTAGAAGCAGGAAGAATTGGTGGCTCATCCGCCACCCGGGTCGCACTGGCTCCAGAGCCAGCCTGGCAGGCGCAGGCTCGCAGGCTCGCAGGCTCGGGCTGGTAGGCTGTCCAATTCTCCACTTGTTCGTGCTGCCTCGGGCCCTGGGATGAATGGCACCGCCCCCCGCTGAGCTCCTGCACCATGGCTGTCCTGGTCGGCAAAGCCGGTGAGACCCAAGTAGGTGGCTGCTTCTAAGGGCTCCCCCCTTCCTTCTTTTGGGGTTGGGGTGCTGTGAAGAGTCTGCAGAAGGCGACTGTGAGGACCTTAATTTGGGGGCACAGCCTGCTGGGTGACTTGGGGGAGGAGGGGGCTGGCAGACCCTGGCAGCTGGCTGCTGCTCTCCTGCACTTTACCTTTCACTTAGAGAGCAGGAGGGGGGGTGGCTCCTCTGG
>NW_005871696.1:365797-367335 GCF_000147115.1 Myotis lucifugus | reverse complement strand
CGGTGCCGGACGCCGCACTACAGCGTCTGTTATTAATCCCAGCTCCCAGGTGAGAGACCCGAGGCTCCGAGACAGGGGTGTCTGCCAGCAGGTGCAGAGCTGGCCCGTCCCAGGTCAGGCTGGCTCGACCCTCACACTTGGGACCCCAGACCAAGCTGCTGACCGGTCGTTAGAGAATCGAGGATGACCCCTGACATGGGGAGTCTTTTTTGACTTTCCCCTGAGATTCTCAGGGGCCCTCTGAGCTCACCCAGATAAGTCAGGCTGTGCAGGCTGAGCAGGTCCTACCCATGTGACAGACGAGCAAACAGAGGCAGCCAAGGGCGTCCCGGTGACTTACCCACAGCCACACGTTGACTTCCCGGCCTGATTCTGGAAAGGCCAGGACCCTGGGCAGCCCCTGACGGGGCCGTGGGAAGCGCATTTCCTGGGCCGGTGTGCTCTGAGGCCCAAGGAGGGCGTAGTTCCCACAATACTTTTAGGGGATTCTATACTGCAACGAAGCTCTGAGCTCACGCGTGGGAACTCACGCAGGGCCTGTGTTTGAGGGTTTGTGTGGCGTGTGACAATTTGCTGTGTGTTTTGGCCAGGCCGGTTCACCTCTCTGGACCTCCCTTTTCTGACTCCCTGCCCTGCCTGCAGCACCAAGGGAGCCGGGAGACTTCAGAGGGACATGCTGGGCACCTGTTGCGAACACTGGACAGTGCCCTTGCATCACACCCAGAGGACAGTTCCTAAGCCGTCCTGCACACTTCCCTTTGCACATGCTGTTCCCCCCTCCTGGACACCCTTCCCCACCTATTCCTTGTGGTTCATTCATCATCCTTGAGGTTGAGCTCACAGGCCACCTCCTCTGGGAAGCCCTCCTTCCTGGGCCGAACTGTGGCCATGGCCTTCACGGCCCCTTATCCCAGCACATGTCTCAGACTGGGGGACCGTTAGCAGGACGTGCGTCTGCCGCCTCCCCGTGTGGGAGTCTTACTAGGGAAGGACCTATTCGAGGGCATCTTGGTGCCCCCGCTCCCGGCACAGAGCTGGCACTCAGCCTGACCCCAGCCCTTTTCCCGCCGGGTCACAGTGTCCTGCTGGATAGCTGTCTGGTGGCAGAGGCCGGCGAGGACCCGGGCGGAGTAGACAGGACGGTCACCCAGAGGGCCTCCTGCCAGGTATGGCCCCGGCCGCCCTGGGGTGCGGGCTGGCCTCGGTGGAAGGGCGGAGACCTTGACTCCTTCGTTTATGGGGGTTTTCAATGTGTGAGATGCCCGCCAGACAGAGGGAGCAGGGTGTGGGACCGCAAAGCCCGCTGGTACCTGGGGTCAGATGGTGTTAGGAGGGGCCTTTGGTGGAGTGGGTGGGGAGCCGCTGGACCCGCACTTCAGTCCTCACGTGGCTGTGTGACCCTGGACCAGTCACTGCCCCACGCTGGGCCTCAGTGGCCACCTCTGTGAAACGGGGCTAATCCCGCCCCCTGCAGGCTGTGCACAGTAGTGCAACGGTCCGTGGGAGGACTGTGGTGGCTGCTCTGGTGCCTGTGTCCC
>NW_005871696.1:360069-363027 GCF_000147115.1 Myotis lucifugus | reverse complement strand
TATTTATTTTTATTTTATTTATTTTTTTAAATATAAGTATATTTCTTTATTGACCTCAGAGAGGAAGATGAGAGGAGAATTCATTGATCCGGCTGCTTCCTGCCCGCCCCGTACTGGGGATCGAAGTCTCCAACCCAGGCATATGCCCTTGGCTGGAATTGAACCTGGGACCCTTCAGTCCGCAGGCTGACGCTCTATCCACTGAGCTAAGTCGGCTAGGGCAGTTATTTATTTTTAAATATATTTTTTATTGATTTCAGAGAGGAAGGGAGAGGGAGAGAGAGATAGAAGCACCAACGATGAGAGAAAAATCATGGATCGGCTGCCTCCTGCACGTCCCACACTGGGGATTGAGCCCGCAACCCAGGCATGTGCCCTGACGGGGAATTGAACTGTGACCTCCTGGCTCATAAGTTGATGCTCAACCACTGAGCCTCGCTGGTCGGGCTTAATGAAGTGTATCTAAGCAGGAAACTTGCCTTTACTATAGCAATGAAAACCAGCCTGCCTTACCATAATAGAAGGCACCGATAGAACCATGAAGACACTGAAAGCAAAGCGATGTGGGCAGTTTTCAGTGGCACAGGACGGCCGGCGGGGCTCGGGCAGAGACCTGCTCTATGGGCCAGAGGGGAGGAGAGTGGGCCACACAGGTGGAAGGCCAGAGCAGCACTAGCCCGAGACTCCCTCTCTGCTCCCAGGACCTACAGAGCGTTGAACGAGAGGAAGGTTTCATGTTCTGCTGTCCTTTGCCTGCTCTGTGCCATCCAGTCATCTCGGGTCCTCCCTGGTCCCGGGAGCCCCACACCTGGAGAAATATTCCCAGTGACACGTTGGGACAGTGGACACCCGGCCCCGCAGTCCCTGGGGTGGGGAAGGGAGCCTGAGGTGGGGCCGCACTCAGGTTCCCAGGGAGGACCAGTCTCGGGATGTGGGCCATGGCACCGGGCCTCTCAGAGGTCGGGAAGGGGTTGGGTTGATGAATTTGGGGGGCTCCTGGCATGTAGAAAAGCAAGGAAATACCGCCCAGCCGGCATGGCTCAGTGGTTGAGTGTCAAACCTATGAACCAGCAGGTCACGGTTCGAGTCCCGGGTTGCGGGCTCGACCCCCGGTGTGGGTTGTGCAGGAGGCAGCCGATCCATGATTCTCTCTCATCATTGATGTTTCTGTCTCTCTCTCCCTCTCCCTTCCTCTCTGAAATCAATAAAGATATATTTAGAAACAAACAAAGACATACCCAAACGGGTCCCCCAACAGCAGTAACGCTCACGACAAAGACAGCCTGTTACCCTTGAATGGAGGACGCTCCACATGTCGCCATGAGGCCTGGTGCCTTCTCCTCCTACCCCCAGGCCTGGAAAGGCATCATCCCCCCTTCCCTGGGATGGGGAAACTGAGACCCAGACACGGGAAGCAGCTGAGCCAGGCTGTGCTAGGCCAGGCGCTAGGACTGCCCACCTCCCACCCCCATAGGCTCCCCATGCCTTCTCTGAGGCTGTACCCCCACCCCCTGCAACCCTGAGTCCTTGATGCTTCCCAGGCCCAGGGAATCCCGGTGGGGCTTTGGAGACCTGGACTCTAGGCCGTGTCCTGGGGCTCCGGTGGCTTCTGTGGCATCACAGCTGCCTCTGTGGGTCCTGGCTGGTGGCCGGGGTCGCGTGGCCCTCGGAGGCCTCTGGGCTCTGCGTCTTGCGCATCCTGCATGGAGGTCTGCGTGGGCCCCTTTGGGAGGTGGCTGCCAGCAGCTGCTCCAAGCCTGCATCTGTGGCTTCTCTCTCTCTCTCTCTCTCTCTCTCTCTCTCTCTCTCTCTTTCTCTCTCTCTCTCTCCCCAAGTGCCTGCCACAGAAGAGCACCCGGAAGTGCAGGTGGAAGACACTGATGCTGACAGCCACCCCCTCATCGAGGGAGGACAAGCCACCCTCACCCGAGCGGCTGCCACCGTCTCCTGCCAAGTCCGACACCCTCACAGTCCCAGGATCGGCCGCGGGGACCCCGCAGGTCGCCTTTTATGCTTCTCATGGGCTTTCCGCAGCACCGTGCCCCCTGCCCAATTGGCAGATGAGGAGACTGAGGCCAGAGAGGGGAAGCAGCTGGCCGAGGTCACTCAGCGAGTTGGGGTTAGAACCGGGACCGTGCCCTCCCTTGCTGGTTCTCCTAATTCTCTATAAAGAACCCTCCAGGGAAGCCCTGTCCCTACGACCCTCAACTGCATGTTAGAAGGGGGTAGAATGTGACAAGCCTGAAGTCTAACTTCCCTTTTTTTAAATAATTTTTTTAAAAAAATATGTTTTTATTTCAGAGAGAGGAAGGGAGAGGGAGAGAGAAAGAGAAACATCAGTGATTGAGAGAGAACAATTGATGGACTGCCTCCTGCACGCCCCCTACTGGGGATGGAGCCTACAACCTGGGCATGTGCCCTGACCAGGAATTGAACTATGACCTCCTGGTTCATGGGTCGATGCTCAACCACTGAGCCACGCCGGCCGGGCGAGGGCAGTGACTTTTGACTGGGACGGGAAGAGAGAAGAATGTTTAGGCCGAGGCCTGGCTGAGAGATCAGGTTCTCGTTGCGCTGGGTGGGTTCAGTTCCGTTTTACAGAAGGGGAAACCGAGGTGGCTCCGAGAGTTTAAGTCCCTTGCCAAGGCCACACACTGGGAAGAGGCAGGGCTGGATTCGAACTCATGTCTGCCCGAGACCAAGTCAATGCCGTTGTTTTTATGCTCAGCCATTGAACGGATGTGGAGACTGAGGTCAGAGAGCAGCTGCGGACCTCTCCTCCCCTTTCCGTGTCCCTGCAGGGACGTGAGGACCCTTGGGCAGCAGCGCCTCCTGCCCCATCCCCACCCAGGATTTGGCTCTGGGTGATCTGCAAGGGTCCGGAGTCGGCTCCCTTCCCCCGGGGACTGCCCTCGCTGAAGGACCCTTCCATACTGTGTACCTCGCAGGAAGAGGCTG
>NW_005871696.1:355944-359273 GCF_000147115.1 Myotis lucifugus | reverse complement strand
TCCCAGACACGTATCTCAGGTGAACCCCACACTAGGACTGATAGCCTGAGCTGTGTTCACCCTAAGTCACAGTGGAATCAAAGTTTTTTCAGAACTGCCCATCTGACTTAGAGCCTGCACGGTACATTTTTTTAAAAAATATATTTTTATTGATTTTAGAGAGGAAGCAAGGGGGACAGAGAGATAGAAACATCAATGACGAGAGAGAATCATTGGTCGGCTGCCTCCTGCACACCCCACACTGGGGATGGAGCCGCAACCCAGGCATGTGCCCTGACCGGGATGTGAACCATGACCTCCTGGTCCTCAGGTCGATGCTCAACCACTGAGCCACGTTGGCCAGGCTGCGCAGCGCATTTTCTGAAAGCTGGGCCCTGGGCCTTACTCCCAGGCGGGACCTCCTGCCAGGAGATGACAAAGTGGGCTGTGGTGTCCAAGGGATTCACCTCCTCCGGCCAGGTGGGGTCAGCTCTTGCCGGGGGCACAGCGGTCCCTTCCCACGTGGTGTTTCCATAGCGACCAGGACCGGGCGTCCTCCTCCGCCAGCCAAAACAGCGCCGTCATCAACGAGCGGCTGCAGGAGCTGGTGAAGCTCTTCAAGGAGCGGACGGAAAAGGTGAAGGAGAAGCTCATTGACCCGGACGTCACCTCCGACGAGGAGAGCCCCAAGCCCTGTGAGTCCGGAGCTGGGATGGCCACCCAGCAGGGGTGGGGTGGGACCCCTAAAGCCTGTTGACTCATGGTGAGGGTGGCCCCCAAATGATTGAGGTGTTTGAGAGCAGCCACATCCCCACTGTGTGGATTTTGGGGTCCTGTAGGTACAGGCTTAGCTATGTACCCAGGGGAGGGAAGAAGGTCCCAGTTCTGACCAATGATCTAGTACTTGGCTCCCCTGTCCAACAGGGCAAGTACCCTCATGGACGCTTCTTTTATTATTATTAAATATATTTTTATTGATTTCAGAGAGGAAGGGAGAAGGAGAGAGAGAAACATCAATGATGAGAGAGAATCATGGGTCGGCTGCCTCCTGCACACCCCCTACTGGGGATCGAGCCCGCAACCCGGGCATGTGCCCTGACCCAAATTGAATAGTGACCTCCTGGTTCAGAGGTCAATGCTCAACCACCGAGCCACACCTGGCCAGGCGACCCTTCTGTCTTTATCCCCCTGGCGTCAGGTGGTCCACCCTGGGGCATATCTCGGGGTCTCACACTCAGATGGTGTCCATAACTCACTGTGGAACCAGACGGTCTTGTCTTTCAGATGCCTCACTAGCAATACTCTCATGGGGCTACCTGAACGTCTTCTGCTTTCGAGGTGCCAGGAGGAAATGAGGAGCCTGCTCTGTTGCTGGGGTGGGGGGTGGGGGTTCTAGGTCTTTCCAAAGGAGGACCGTGCCTTAGAGCTCACGGTGCCAGCAATGAGCCAGCAGAGCCTGCCTTTGCCATCCTACCGCTAGGAACATGGCCATATTGGACCTGTAAGAGCCAATCTCTAGGTCACCCTCCTCACCATCCACTGGCTGTCATCCATTCGGTGTCTTGTTTTAGAGACAAAGGAGCCGAGCTTCCTGCTCTGAGGAACCTAGAGCAATGTTGCCCTGGTTTCTGACCCTGGGGGGTGGAAGTCCTGGGTCCAAGGCGCTCCTGGCCCTGTGGGGGGAACCAAAGGGATCCAAACAGATGCACAAGCAGACACTCAGCTGACACATCAACTGGCCCAGAAGCGCCTCCTGTGGGCAGTTCCAGATCGGTGGCTGCTGAGCGTTGCTGGACGGGGGCCCAGTCGCTGTGAGGAGGGAGCTTAGGGTTTTCCTCCAGGAGAGCTCCCTGGCGTCTGCCCACAGAGCTGGGAGCAGCCTGTGGGACGGGGCCAGGGTCCCTCAGCCCCAGTGCGGGGTCTGCAGCTGGGAGCCTTCTCCCTGCATCCCCTGCCTGAGCCTCAGGGCTGGGTCAGGGGTGACCAGCGTCATCCCACAGCTCCCGCCAAGCAAGCCCCGGAGCCGGCCGCGGGCACGACGCCCGCCGGGGAGGCGCAGGCGGAGGAGGAGCACTACTGCGACATGCTCTGCTGCAAGTTCAAGCGCCGGCCCTGGCGGAAGTACCAGTTCCCCCGGAGCATCGACCCGCTGACCAGTGAGTCCTGGCTGGGCCGTGGGCATGGCCGCCACGTGACACGAGAGGACGGGAGAGCGGGATGGGATGGAGGGGCTGAGCCAGACGTGGGCTGGGAGGCCGTGGACATCCAAGGCTGGGACCCCAAAGCAAACACACACACGCATCCCTGGAAGGGAACGCACGATCACAGCCATCCCACAGACACGGGAACAGAGGCACAGAGAAGTTCGCCGCCGACACACACCGCTGGTGCTGGCCGCTGGGCCCTGACAGCTGACCAGGTCTTTCTGCTCAGCTCGTGCTGGCTCCTTCCTGGAGGTGCTGCTCTGAGCAGAAAAGGGAAGAAGTTCTTCCCACATCTGAAGGGAATCCCCTCTTTTAGCCCATTTACTATTCCTCAGGAGTGACAGTCCTTCATGTGTGCGCGGCTCTTTACAGTTTACAGAGAATCTTCCTGCCTTTCTTATCTGACCTCTTAGGCCTGAGCCTCAGGGCAGGGCAGGTGCCACAGAGGGGCTTTCCCAAGGTTACACAGGCAGTCATTTGGGGGACACTGGTGTCCACTGGGCCTCTAAAATGACCAGGTGACCTATGGTATCCACCCATTCATTCATCCATCCACCCATCCATCCATCATCCATCCATCTGTCCATCCATCCATCCACCCATCCACTCATCCATCCATCCATCCACCCATCCACTCATCCATCTATCCATCCATCCATCCATCCATCCACCCATCCACCCATCCACCCATCCTTCCACACATCCATCCATCCATCCATGACATCGGTTCCACTCAGCCGTCCATCTATCGATCGACATGTGTGTGTATCCATCTGTCCAACTGCTGTGCATTACTTAGTACTGTGTATTTACTAAGGCAGGATCTAGATGTCCCCGCACGGAGTTAGAGTAAGGTCACACTTTCTTGGTGGTTTTAGGAAGTGCAGACTGACAAGTGGACTCAGGAGAGCCCCTCAGGATCTTCACGGGCAGATGATCTGGGCTGCCCCGGGGCCCCTCCCCGCGGTAGGGGCCTGAAGATAGAGTCCGTGGGGGGTTCTTTGGTGTTGGAGGCTTGTGAATAGGGATCGGTGGGCGGCTCCCGTCGAGGCGTGAGGTCTTCGCCTGGACAGGATGCCCGGGGCTAAGCGAAATTCTAGCTATTCCTTTATTTCGCAGTGGCTATGTTCTGCCTAACTTCATGGG
>NW_005871696.1:348576-355844 GCF_000147115.1 Myotis lucifugus | reverse complement strand
GTGCGCTGGGCCTTCCCCTACCAGACGCCGGGCAACCTCTACTTCTGGCTGCTGATGGATTACCTGTGCGACCTCATCTACATCCTGGACATCACCGTGTTCCAGATGCGCCTGCAGTTTGTCAGGGGCGGGGACATCATTGTGAGCCACTGGCAGGCGGAGCGGGTGGCTGGGGGCTCCCCCTCCCCACCTGGGAACCCGGAGGCTCTCCCTGAGCGCAGCTGCTCTGTTCTGGCTCCTCCTTGTCCAGGGGCTACAACTCTGATAGGAAGGTGGGGGGTCATTAGGGACTTCCATCGCTGCTCCCCATTTCTCGGTCATGATTCCATTTCCTTCCAGACAGATAAAAAGGAGATGCGCAATAACTACCTGAAGTCTCCCCGCTTTAAGGTGTGTGCAGGGATGAAGGTGGTACCTCAGGGGGCCCTGGGTGCTCCGGGGCAGGTGGGACGTGGCTCCCCAGCCTGGCACGGGCTGGCACGGACTGGCACTGTGGGTGGGAGGCCTTCTGCTCTACGCTTAGGCCTCCTGGGCCTCCTGAGCTCACCTGTCCACTGAGGGGAGAGGCCCCATCACTCACCCCCTCCCAGCCCTGGGTTTCCTGTTGCACATGCTGTGCTGCCCGCTGGGATTGCAGATGGACCTGCTGTGCCTGCTGCCCTTGGACTTGCTCTACCTGAAGTTCGGCGTGAACCCCCTCCTGCGGCTGCCCCGCTGTCTGAAGGTAGGACCGGTGGCTTCACCCCGGCAACACTGGGAGCGGGAGGCGCGGGGAGGGTGTCCCCCTCGGAGAGGCAGGGCGAGTCCGATCTGGGTTCGAGGCCTGGCTCTGTCGCTTCCTGCCTGTGTGCTTTGGGTAAGGGCTGAGAGCCAGTTTCCTCGCTGGAAAAGGAGAATGCTAATACATACCGCACATGCAGAACATGTGCTCAGGTAACATATCTATCGCTATAGAGACAGATATATACACACATATATATAGCTGATCTTGAACAGCACGGGTTTGAACTGCGTGGGTCCACTGATATGCAGATTTTAAAAAATAAATACATAGATTACTACAAATGTATTTTCTCCTCCTTATGACTTTCTTAATAATATTTTCGGTTCTCCAGCATCCTTTATTGTAGAAATACAGTGTATAATACATACAACGTACAAAATAGGTGTAAATCAACTGATTATGTGATCGGCAAGGCTTCCGGGCACAGTAGGCTGTTTGTTAGTAGTTCAGTTCGTGGGGAGTCCAAACTTACACACGGATTTTCGACTGCACAGGGGTCCGCACCCCAACCCCCGCGCTCGTCACTGTACAGTGCGGTGGTTGAAGGTGCTCAGCACAGAGAGCGGCTGTTGTGGTTACTTTTATTGTTAGAAAAAAAAGGGTGTAAGTGAGGGCGTTAGGGACACGGTTCGCTATGAGATTATTTTCTTTCTAAGGTAACACTGACAACAGTGTCCTTACCTGGGACACAGGGGCCCCTCCAAGGCTCATGATCAGAGTGAGAAGGTCTAGGAGGCCCCTGAGATTAAACTGTCAGGACACAATGGCATGAAAGTTCAGAGGAAGAGGCGCCATGGTTGCCACCGGATTAGTAATTGGAGTCTCTGGCCCTGACCCTGCGAGGACTCAGGACCTGTGATTTTTTAAAAAATATATATTTTATTGATTTTTTACAGAGAGGAAGGGAGAGGGATAGAGAGTTAGAAACATTGATGAGAGAGAAGCATTGATCAGCTGCCTCCTGCCCGTCCCCTACTGGGGGTGTGCCCGCAACCAAGGTACATGCCCTTGACCGGAATCAAACCTGGGACCCTTCAGTCCCCAGGCCGACGCTCTATCCACTGAGCCAAACCAGCCAGGCAGGACCTGTGATTTTGAACGTCCCCTCTCCAGTCCCCTCCCGAGTCCTGGCACCCCCAGGGGAACTGGGCTACGGCGTGAGGGCGGGGTGTCACCCATGGACCGCAGACTGCCCTGATGCCTTGTTCTCCCTCCAGTACATGGCCTTCTTCGAGTTCAACAACCGCCTGGAATCCATCCTCAGCAAAGCCTATGTTTACAGGTGAGAGACACACACACACACATACACACGCGCACACACACACACACACGCGCGCACACACACACATGCACACACACGCACACACACACCCTCCACCCACGCTTCCCCTGGCCTGCAGGCCTCAGCACGGCCGGAAGCCGGGCCCCTTCCTGGCCCTCCTCGGAGGGATGTTTGTGTTTCAGGGGAGCAGGGATGTCCCGTTTCCCGCGATTGTGAGAAGGGAACACCTCGGTCGGCACGCATGCCTCACCCCTGTTTCCAGGGAGCGAAGCCTCATGTTGGTCTCAGCTCAGGGAACTGACCCCCCCGTCCCAATCGCTCAAATCCAGGGGGACCGGGAGCAAGGACACAGCGGGCCATCGGGTGGTGTCCAAGGATGGCCAGCAGGGCAGGTCGGGGACAGGTCCTCTCCCCTCTCTTGTGGACTGGCACTTCTGCACACCCTGTCCCTCCTCTGCCCCCGCCCACGGACGCACTGCCCCAGGACTGTGTGCACAGGCCGCTCTGGGCCAAACCAGCCCTGGTCTTGACAGCGCTGTCCCGAGCCACCACTTCCAGCGCGCGCGGTCTCAAAAGAGCGTCCGGTCGGCTCCGTGCATTGGCTCCTGTGCTGTCCCTACTGGCCAGTGACCGCCCCCAGGCAGTTGGGCGAGGCCACGCAGCTCCCACGGGGGCGTCTGTGGGGTGGGTGCCCGGAGAGGGGGGGTCGGCCTGTTCCCTACGCGCCTGCCCCTGGTGAATGTCACGGCCACCCTCCCCACTGCCATGTTCACGCCTCTCCTTCCCTGGCAGGGTTATCAGGACCACCGCCTACCTGCTCTACAGCTTGCACTTGAACTCGTGCCTGTATTACTGGGCATCGGCCTATCAGGGCATTGGCTCCACCCACTGGGTGTACGATGGCGTGGGAAACAGGTGAGCCAGCCTTCCTCCCGGGCCATCCTGCTAGCCCAGGGACTCCCATACACAAGCCCCATCCCCGGATGCTCCCCAGGCCTCCTCCATCCCAAGGAACCGCCACCGTGATGAAGTTGAGGGGCCAAGGCTCCCGTCCTCGCTCAGCTAACATTTGAGCCCCTGCCGCGTGCCAGGCAGAGGGGCACAGACCTGAGTCAGACCCGCGGGAGAGACCCTTCCGGATCCTGGAGTCTAGCCGAGTTGGCAGAGTCCCCGCACGTGTGCATTGGGGTGGGTGCCCTAAGGGCACAGCTGAGCGGGAACGAGGCCACAGAAACCTCAGCTCAGCTCCCGGCCATCCCTGGCCCCATGAGGGTTGGCCAACAAGGCGAAACCTACTTCCCTTCGGGCCGGCATGGCTCAATGGTTGAGCATTGACCTTTGAGCCAAGAGATCACGGTTCGATTCCCTGTCGGGCACATGTCCAGGTTGTGGGCTCGATCCCCGGTGGGGGTGTGTGTGCAGAAGGCAGCCAATCAATGATTCTCTCTCATCATTGATGTTTCTATCTCTCTCTCCCTCTCCCTTCCTCTCTGAAATAAATTTTAAAAATTTTTTTTAAAAAAAGAAGAAACCTACTTGCCCATCCAGAGAGCTGCCATACACTGTGGGACATGATCAAATGATGATGATGTTGGTGATGGCGATGATAATAATAATAGCAGGAACCGCAGAGCAGTTATAAGGTACCAGCCCTGCTAACACAGTCACTCACTCAATCCTCCCAACAACCACACAAGAGAGGTGCTATCACTGCCCCGTTTCACAGACGAGGTAACAGGTGTGCAGCGACCTCCGAGGGCAGCGCAGTTCCTAAGTTAGAGAGCTGGGATTTGAACCCAGGCGGGGTGGCTACAGTGTCACAAATGTCTGCCTGGGGCTGCGGAGGTGGAACGAGAAGGTCAGTTCGGAAAGATTGCATTTGATCTTGGCCTTGGCAGGTGGAGAGAAGGGGCAGAGCATGCCTGGGGGAGGGAGCACCGTGAAGAAAGGTGTGGAGTTGCAGGACAATGGAGTTAAGGAGCTGCGTGCAGTCTGTGTCCTCCAAGGGGGAGGAGGCGGGGTGTGGAATGACCTGGGAAGGTAGGCGGGGCCTGGCTGCCCAGCAGCCTCCCTACCTGCGCAGTTCCAGCCTCACCTTCTAGGCCAGTGGTTCTCAACCTTCTGGCCCTTTAAATACAGTTCCTCATGTTGTGGTGACCCCCAACCATAAAATTATTTTCGTTGCTACTTCATAACTGTCATGTTGCTACTGTTGTGAATCGTAATGTAAATATCTGATATGCAGGATGGTCTTAGGCGACCCCTGTGAAAGGGTCGTTTGACCGCCAAAGGGGTCGCGACCCACAGGTTGAGAACCGCTGTTCTAGGCCTTCTCTGTCCGATACTGGAGCCACTAGGAGCCACTAGCCACACAGGGTACCGAGCACTTGAGACGCAGGTGCAAGTGAGATGTGTGGGACATACTGGCTCTTCGAAGGAGAAGTCCCTGGCTTTACTAAGATTCTCAGTGGCGTCTGTACCCCAACAAGTTATGGACCCACGTTCTGGGGCTGGGCCTGGCCCCGCCATCGCGGGCACAGGAGGAGTGGCCAGCAGGGAGCGGAGAACAGGGCCTTCCTCCTGTAGGGCCCCCGGGAGCTCTCGGTGCTCAGCGTGGAGGGCACCCCCTTTTTTGGCAACACTGCTCTTTTCCAAAGGAAATCCTACAGGGAACCCCGATACATGGCCAAAGCACCAGCAGCGAAGGAGGACTCCCCTGCAAGTCCAGAAGCCCAATACCATGGATCATTATAATACTCATAACAGCGACCGTTCGTCGAGCGTCTGCTATGGGCTGGGGCTAGAGGACCCAAGTTCCGACATATCTGGCCCTTCATCCTGCAGGGTCCCCACAGCCCGGGTAGCATGGAAGACAAGGCTTCAGGGAGCCCCCTGAGATGTGCCAGCCAGTGGACAGTCCCTCCCGCCAGGAAGGGTTTGGGGAGAGGCTGAGGCTTGAGGACATCACGCCTGTTTTCTTCCTGTTGGCTCAGCAGCTCCCCGCTTCCTTGCTCAGTCCCGCTGGCTGAAGGCTGTTCCTGCGCCCTCTGGTGGCCAGGACTGGTAGGACAGGGGACCCCACAGGGCCGGCCTGTGTTGTCCGGCGATTCCCCTGCACCAGGTGGAAATGAGGGACAGGGCGGCTCAAAGCCCTGCCCAGGCCTCCAGCTGGTCAGAGCCAGAGAGCCCTCCCCCACCATCGCCGACCACCGCTGCTTCCCTCCCCCATTACGTGTTTGCTTGCCTGTCCCCACTAGACGGTGAACTTCTTGAGGACACGGGAGTCTATTGTTCCCAGAGCAGGCACGTGACGGCTGGCATTTCCTGAGAGCCCACCTGGGCCAGGTGTGCTTCTAGCCCAGCGGTTCTCAACCTGTGGGTCGCGACCCCTTTGGCGGTCGAATGACCCTTTCACAGGGGTCGCCTAAGACCATCCTGCAGATCAGATATTTACATGACGATTCATAACAGTAGCAACATTACAGTGATGAAGTAGCCACGAAAATAATGTTATGGTTGGGTCACAACATGAGGAACGGTATTTAAAGGGCCAGAAGGTTGAGAACCACTGTTCTAGCACCTCAGCTGTCCTCATGGTCACCTGTCATGGGTGTTTTCTATGAACACGCCCACTGGAGGGAAGGAAGCTAAGGCTTGGTCCAGGTTATGCAGCTGGAGGGTGGCAGCGCTGGGTTTGCGCCCGGGAAGTCCAGCTTCAGGGCCCGTGTTCCATTTAAAAAAATATATATATATATATTTATTCATTTCAGAGAGGAAGGGAGAGGAAGAGAGAGAGAGATAGAAACATCAATGATGAGAGAGAATCATGGATCGGCTGCCTCTTGCACGCCCCCCACTGGGAGTCAAGCGTGAATCTGGGCATGTGCCCTGACCGGGAATCGAACCGTGACCTCCAGGTTCAAAGGTGGATGCTCAGCCACTGAGCCACCCCGGCTGGGCAGGGTTTTCTTTCTCGCACAAGCACATCTGTCAGGGCCAGGCCACCTGGGTCGGGGGACCGGGGCCTGTGATGCCTGAGCCGCCCTTCCTCTTCCTCCCTTAGTTACATCCGCTGTTACTACTGGGCTGTGAAGACCCTCATCACCATCGGGGGGCTGCCCGACCCCAAGACGCTGTTTGAAATCGTCTTCCAGCTGCTGAACTATTTCACGGGCGTCTTCGCTTTCTCCGTGATGATCGGACAGGTAGATGGGTCACGGGTCCGGCTGCCCACGCCTGCCTGCGGGAGCGCCCACCTGTGCCTGGGCCTTTTAGATTGAGCCTGGGAGCCTGGGCTTGGGGCCCATCCCCTCGGGGCGCTGGCTTCCCTGGGAAATGCCCCTCCTCTGGGAAGTCCGGAGAGCTGGCTGAATGGTTGCTGCAGGGGCTGAGGAACTGCGCCCTTGGAGAGAGCAAGCCCTGGGGCGGGGGTTCGGATGTGCTGGGGGCGTAGCTCACATTCTAGTGTCAGTGCAGGAGGCGACACTCAGCGGTCCTCAGAGTTACCTTTGAGGGGCCCCACCCTCACCGGGCATATTTCCTGCAGCCTGGGGTCCAAGTGCCCCTGGCACCAAGCGGCTGTGTGGTATCAGCATCAGCCCAGCCCCTGGGACCTGAGGCCGCCCAGGAGGCCAGCAGCCTCACCCCCCATTACCACCCCCCTTTGCTGGAGACATAACTCCCCGCCAGCAAATTCTTCTCTGGGTGGACATGGGCCTCCCTCTCTCTGCACTCCCACCGCACCCTGGTCTGTATGAAGTAAACGTGCCCGTGTCCCACGTCCCCAAAGCCCATGGAACCGCCCCGTTCTGACCTAGCGGCTTCCTCGTCCCCCCCCCCCCTTGTTCCAGATGAGAGACGTGGTGGGGGCCGCCACGGCCGGGCAGACCTACTACCGCAGCTGCATGGACAGCACCGTGAAGTACATGAACTTCTACAAGATCCCCAGGTCCGTGCAGAACCGCGTCAAGACCTGGTACGAGTACACCTGGCACTCACAAGGCATGCTGGGTAAGTCTCCCCCTGCAGGCACCCCACCCTGCTGGGCCTGCCCTCGTCCTGTGACCCGGAGGCCAGCCTGGGGCCTCTGTTGTCTGCGTCCCTACATTTCAGTGAGAGGGGCCTGGGAGGCCCGTGGGCGCCCGGGGCTGGGCGTCAGGAGGCCTGGGACTTGAGGGGCTTGTCTTCTGGGGCTCTGCCCAC